>NC_068993.1:47475130-47475814 GCF_001194135.2 Octopus bimaculoides
TATGTATGTATGTATACACACACACACAAGTACACACATACAAGAGTGGACATGTCCTTTTATGCATGTGTGAATGTGTATATATGTGTGTTTGTCAGTTTGTGTTAGTATTTTGTGTGTATGTAGTGAAATGTAGTGCCGTTTTGCTATCTTTCAAATAATTTTACTCTCTAGCAATCTCATTGTCACATATCATTGCCTCTCTCTCTCTCTCATTATCACTTCTCTCTACCGTCCTCTCAGTTCTGTCTTCATTATCTATATATGTGTGTATTCGTGTGTGCTCGTGTGTCTATTGGTGTGATTGCATATTTATGGAAGCGTATACATGTAGATATATATACGGTTATGTGTAAAAGGACCATGATATCACGGATAAATAAACCCAAACGTTCACGTACCAACTCATTCTATCATATGTGCAATAAAACATAGAACACACATACATACGTACTGCTTATATAATACTCAACAGGTATATATAACAAGGATATATACGCAATACAGATGTACATGTATATACATAGAGAAGAAACCATGTCCATAACTTGCCTTCTTGTAAATAAGTTAAATGCTCAGGCTGTTTAGATATATAACTATATACACATACACGAATAATCACAGACATCCTACACAAATTTCTACATGCATCTCTCTCTCTCTCTCTCTCTCTCTCTCTCTCTA
>NC_068993.1:47477589-47478196 GCF_001194135.2 Octopus bimaculoides
TATATATATATACACATACGCACATATCTCTGTGTATGTGTATATGTTTGTGTGTGTGTGTATGTGTGTGTTTGAGTGTATGTGCGTGTGTGTGTGTGCATATATTATTTCTACGTACATGCCTATACATACAGACTTGCATATCACACGGTGTATTAGCAATTAGAACTTTCTCAATTTCTGTAGGAATAAGTGCTCCTTAAAGTGAATAAATTCTATCTGAATTGACGTCGAAATTCCAGTTAGCATTTTTGTTATTTTAGTATTTCAAACATCCACAGACAATAAATGTGTAAATCTATGTTGATTATATAGCTTCTTTTTTTTTTTATTTCTATAGTACGAATTTGAGTAGTGTATCAATACAATTCAATCTTCGTTATTGTTTTTATTTTATTATTTTGTTTTTGTTGGTTAGGATTTTCATTGGAATCTATTTGTTTCATGCTTGCTATTTTTGAAAAAAAAAACTCTTTGTTTCCTCCTATGTATGTATTTATACGTATCTATATATAAGGATATATGTCTGTAGATATGCATATATGTACATCTACATATGTATGTATTTGTGTATCTAAGTTGACATGAAAATTTGCTTAAACACACA
>NC_068993.1:47478295-47480100 GCF_001194135.2 Octopus bimaculoides
ATATATATATATATATATATACACAGTTGTATTTATACACGTACACATACATATACGCATACATATATGCATATATCTAAATATATTTACATGCATCTCTGTATATATGTAATCCACGGTCACATGTACCCTTAACGTAATTCACTCGTTATATTTTTAAATTGGTAAAATGGGATACAGAGAAAAGAAAACGATGAAAATAGAACTAAATTGCTGGAATTAAAGAATCTACAATAATTACTTGGAGATACACCAGACAAAATCGCCATATTAATGTCATTGTCAATAAAACCTGAGACAGATGATAAATAAATCGCTTACCAAATGTTTCGTATCCAATAGGACCCTAAATACCCAGCCTCTTCATACAGTCTAACTATGCCGTGTCTATTGTCTGGCTCAGGTGCAGCGCTAATAAAATTAGGGTATCCCGAATGAACTGTTCTTGAAACCGGAAACGCAGGCTCTAATCTGTGCTACGCAAGGGCAAGTATTAAGAACGAATTTCATCAAATACAGAATAGACAACACATCAGGAAGTGGACAAAATGATGCCGCCAACAAAATGTCAACCACTTGTTATTCATGAATGACCTCAAACTTCATGGTAAATATGCATCCCAAGTCAGGTGTATACATTCAGTGCTGATATCAGAAAGATAAAGCACTGTACGAGCACTTGAGAGAGAATGAAACTTAAAATAGGAGGATAAAAAAAAGAATGCATGGACAATTTCTTGCGATGTTGAAGATAAGACAGACAGAGAAAAAAGATGGTTATGGATGACTAAAATTGCAAAAAGATGGCTATGGATAACTAAGAGACCGAATTACGACAAATACAGAAAACACAAGGCTTGTGAAAGCGTTAAGTACAGAATTTGTGGACAAAATTGTGAAACCGTACGGCATTTTACGCCACTATGAACGCCACTAGCACAGAGAAAATAAAAGGAAAATCATGATAATATAGCAAGGATTGTACATTGGACATTCTGCTTGGAACCGCTCGAATACTCCGGAAGGTGCTCGAAAATTAAGAGGTGTTACATTAGTTCACTGGTAGTGAACAGCTGACACCGCAGTACATCTCCAGCGTTAGAAGCTGTGCAAAGACAATAACTACTACTACTACTACAACTACTACTACTACTACTACTACTACTACTACTACTACTACTACTACTACTACTAATAATAATAATAATAATAATAATAATAATAATAATAGTAATAATAATAATAATAATCATTGAAGATGGAAACGAAAGATAGATTTAGCACTAGTCTTTATTCAGTACGAAGATGGCTTCGACTCATCCTGTAAATGATCGTTATCGGCAGAACTTACTGCATCTAATTGTGTTGCATCAATTTGTACTTAATTTGTCACATCAGGTGTACACTCTTATACATACACACTTATACATGTATGTACGGATGTATGTGTGCGGGTGTGTGTGTGTATGTGTGTGTATGTGTGTACGTATATATATGAAACAAGAGCGAAATGGAAAACAAAGAAAATATGAGAGGTGTTATTTATGAGTAAAAAGTGGGTAAACAAACGTATGTAGGGTGAAAAATTGAGTTTTATGGAGATATACGTATATATTTATTGTGCAGATATACGTATATATTTATATACCTATTTCTACCTCCGTCCGTCAATCCATCCCTATCTCCCTCCCTCCCTCCTTCCCCATATACAAACACAAGAACACACATATATATATATATGTATGCATGTATGCTTGTGTGTACGTGTAGGTGTGTCGTGATATATATATATATATGTATATTAT
>NC_068993.1:47480601-47482756 GCF_001194135.2 Octopus bimaculoides
ATGCTTATGTGTATATATGTATATGTATGGATGTATGTATGTACTTATATGGTAATTTTGTATATGTACCAGGCATTTTACGTGTCATTATGTATATGTATGTATATGTATGGATGTATGCATGTACTTATATGGTAATTTTGTATATGTCCCAGGCATTTTACGTGTCATTTTTCCTCTAGTTTTCTAGATATTGAGTTCATGCTTACTTAGAGAAACGTCCAGATTAGATGCAATTCTTCGAAACCAAACATTTAAATTTTACTGATAACCTTCAACTTTGCACAAGCAAATCCCGTTGTTTATTTTATTTCATTTCATTTTCCCTCGCAAAAATGCGGTTTCTATATAAATTTTAAAAACTTAAATCGAAATTAAATTCATTAACAATATAAATACTATATACAAAAGTACTGAAACATTTGCCTAAAACAACTAAAAGATTAAACAAAATCATAAACAATTTAATTGCAAGGTTAGAAGTTGTGAATGTTTCATTGAAAATTAACAGATAAGAAAAGAACAAATAAACATGTCTACAATGCAGGACAATAATCTTCAATGGAATTCGTATTAATATCATACACATATTCTTCACGTAGAAAACAATTTACCTGTATTTTACCTAAAGTTTTACAAAATTAGTCGTAACGTTTTTGCTAACAGACAAATATCGTTCAATCGTTTTTCGGTTTTCATAACTCCTCTATACAAATTTAATATCCAAAGTTACACCTATTACAATCGATGCATTTGTATCATCGTTGAGCATTACAGTCGAATCTTCTTTAAAAATCTGGAATATATAGTTCTTCACATTTCTTATAGCCAATTTCATCTCGTTTGTGTCATCAAATCATTATACAATCAGTCTAATTTTCATCGGTCCGAACAGGTGGAAGAAATTCGGGATTACAGTGGATGCAGTACCATCCATAAGCACAATTTGCCGATTGACCAGTTTGTTGCCAAATATGTGTGTGGTCACGCAACAGCAATTTAAATATTTTTTGGTTCTTGCTCGGCCCCTTCCCTCTAATGGCGCTTGTACGTCTTCTGAATGCCTCAATGTGTTGATTGCTGTTCACAACACAGATATATAATGAAGGAAAATACCATCTAACAAATCAGTCACCATTACTTTCTATGCTGATTGCTGCTTTGTACTTCTTAGTATTTATAGAAGTGCAGTGACAGAACCACATGAGCTGAATCCTTGTTTCCGAATCGTGTGCTTATTCCTGTCTATCATCTTCTAAATCGGAAAAAAATGGTGTCATCATTGCTTTTGAAAAAAAAACACGTTTCTCGCAGTTCAGAGCAGACGTTCCTGTTTTCGTTCAAATGAGGTGTCAGCTGCTGAGGAACCCACTTTTTACTTGAACAATTTTCGATACTCAAGTTCCTTTACAATCAGTCCAGGTGTGCGTGATGATCATGTTTTAGGATTCGTTTATTTGTGAAAATCAACTCCTCCACTCGGTGGCGATTAAATTTCGGTGATTGCAGTTGAAGTACTCCAACTCTGCGATGTGATCTTCTTGTTCAATGTTGTTGTTGTTGTTGTTGTTGTTGGCACTCCGTCGCTTACGACGACGAGGGTTCCAGTTGATCCGATCAACGGAACAGCCTGCTCGTGAAATTAACGTGCAAGTGGCTGAGCACTCCACAGACACGTGTACCTTTAACGTAGTTCTCGGGGATATTCAGCGTGACACAGTGTGGCAAGGCTGACCCTTTGAATCACAGGCACAGCAGAAACATGAAGTAAGATTGAGAGAAAGTTGTGGTGAAAGAGTACAGCAGGGTTCGCCACCATCCCCTGCTGGAGCCTCGTGGAGCTTTAGGTGTTTTCGCTCAATAAACACTCACAACGCCCGGTCTGGGAATCGAAACCGCGATCCTATGACCACGAGTCCGCTGCCCTAACCATTGTGTTGATTTCTTCTTCAAACAACTTGAACCATATGTGCAACCTTTTATTGTTATCGGTGGAGAAAAAAAACAAAAAAAAACATTTGCTTGAAAAACCAATTTCGTCAAGAATTCAATGTTTGCACGTTGCAACTGTTTCTAACACAATATCTGTTTGCAACAAATACTGTTATTCTGCCGAAATGAGCGCGCGCGCGCACACTCCCACGTTCACATGCAC
>NC_068993.1:47482766-47483896 GCF_001194135.2 Octopus bimaculoides
ATGTGCGCTCATATATAGCTACATTTATGTATACCAGAACTGAGTCAATCTCAGTATGTATGCAAGACAGTGTTTCAGTTTGAAATGCGTAACAGGTAACAACACTTCGATTAATATTCACCTATGAAACATTTACTTAGATCAAATATTATCTAAACAAAGCTTCGAAGACAGTACTCCAATGACTGAAATCTTTGAATGCATAACATTGATTATATATGAATATGTGTGTGTAAATATATGGACACGCATGTATGAAAATGTGTGTACACTTGAAATTAAGGAGATTCAAAAAGGCAGATTCAGGTAGATATGATAGTTATATAGATAAAATGATACGTCTCTCTATTTGTCTATCTATCTATCTATCTATCTATCTATCTATCTATCTATCTATCTATCTATCTATATATATATATATATATATATATATATATATATATAATGATTGTATGTTATGTATGTCTTTATGCATACAGGAATATGCACTCGCACATTCATCCGCGTATACTATTCACGCATAAAAACACACACTCATAGATATATCGTTTTCGTATTCATAATTTTATTTATTTGTTCTATCATTCTTCCGTAACCTTAATATCTAACGATATCACATTTTCTGAGCAACAATTGAAGAGAATGTCTGTTCTGTTTTTGTATTTTTAAAAAAATATTTATTAGCAATAAATAACTAAATAACTATATAACTATATAAATCTACCAAAAATACACTACGTATAAATAACCAAGCTTTCACTCATATTTCTGGAAGGAAAAAAAAACACAACTAAATATAAAAGAAATTCAACAAATCGAAAAGAAAACAAACAATCACACAAATGAAAGAGAATAAAAAAAAAAGTAATGAAATGATATAATAATAAAATAGCCTAGAAATATTAATAAAAACGTGACTACTAACATTGATGTAAGAGAATGTATGGAGCAGACAAGTTTGTAATGGAATCAATGCTGACCTGCAGACGACATAATTATATGTTGTATTCTTGAACAAATACTGAGAACCGTGACATATAACAAGAGAGAATTTGATAAAATTTGCTAAGTACACACACACACACACACACACACACACACACACACACACACACACACACACACACACA
>NC_068993.1:47485264-47488745 GCF_001194135.2 Octopus bimaculoides
ATATATTTATATATACGTAGATGTTTCTCATATGTGTCTATCTGTAAGCGTAACGTTTTAGGTATGCCTACCTTTTATTCATGGGCGTGTATTTGCGCATATATGTATAAATATATATATTTGTGTGTGTGTGTGTATATGCGTGTTCGTCCTTGTGTGTGTTTAGACATATACACGTATAAATAAGGTCATACCGCATAGGCGCTAAGGTGTCATTTTACTAGGATATTCTATCGCTGTTTCCATTTGTAGGCAAATACATCTATTGATTTGCTTACGTATTTTCAATAGACATACACCAATAAATTTTGTTTGGCCGTGAAATGATAAGCTCATTCAACATCAGGTGTGTAGTGTATGATGAAGATTTATCATTATAATGTTTTCATTCAACAAGCACCATTCTGTAGTGCTCAGTCACGAGCTAGTACACACACACACGCACACACACACACACATACATACACACACCCATACAGACACATATCTGTGCGTGTAGATATACATTCTATGATATGCTAATTATATAATTATGCCATAGCTGACAAGGTACGTTTTGAGCTGTTATATATATATATATAATGGGCTTCATTCTGTTTCCATCTTCCAAATCCACTCATAAGGCTTTAGCTGGCCCGAGTCTATAGTAGAATATCCTTGCCCAAAATGTCACGCAGAGGGACTGAACCCGGAAACATCTGGTTGGGAAGGAAACCTCTTGCCACATAGCCATGCGTGAAACATTTTTCCGCATTGTATATGCAGAATCTGCTGCATTTGACGGTGGCATTCTGATATCGAAATTGCCAACAAATTGTCTTTCAAGTGACGAAGATATGTGAAGTAGACTGAAGTTTTCTATTCAGTTTGCTCATGGAATATTTATATCTGAAGTAATGACATTTAAATCTTCTTTTAGCTAAGAGAAATAGAATCTTCCGTGCTACACATCTAAAGAAGTTGAAAGAATGATATGTTTCCTATTCCAGCATCTCAGGGTTAATCATTTAATACATTAAGCACTGCATAAAGAACCGTGTACATTGTAGCGCATAGAAATTCATAAATGGATAAAGAAACATTAACTTTATATGGAAAGATACTTAAAATAGTTTAATACCTTTACAAGAAGAAATTTTACATAACGAATTACGAGAGACGCTCGATAAATCCACCATCTAAAAACAACAGGTCTCATGACAAGTTACATGCTCAGTCGAAAAAGTGAGTACTAAGGATAATTCGGTTACCATTTAGATTATCCGCTGTTGCATTATCGGATACGTATCTGCCTCCCAAGAAAGTTAGACTCATAGAAAATCCTCAAACTTATATATAATTTCATAGCACGTTTTGAAAAGTAGTCAATACATACATTCATACATACATACATACATACATACATACATACATACATACATACATACATAGACACGCGCACACATACCTTGTTATACTACTACTACTACTACTACTACTACTACTACTACTACTATTACTGCTGCTGCTGCTGCTGCTGCTGCTACTACTACTACTACTACTACTACTACTACTACTAATAATAATAATAATAATAATAATAGTAGTAGTAGTAGTAATAACAACGAAACATTCCTTAGGAATAAGTATTTAGGTTCGAAATTTCCCCAAGACTCCTGATGAAGGCTGGGAACGTGTTAACTACAAATAAGATGAGGAGAAATATCCATCAAATCTAAATAATGCAAATAATACAATGGGCTTGTCCCACAGAGAACGTTTCTGGTTACTTTTGTGTACCCCTTGTAAATCCCATCAATCGATCCATCCGTCCAGCCATACATACATACATACATAAATCCATCAATCCATCCACCCATCGATCCAGCCATGTATGTATGTATGTATGTATGTATGCGTACACACAAAATTTGTCTGTGAACAGTTTTCAACACACTGGGATGATTATTTTCGTGTTTCACGCCCCCCATTCGTCAACATTACGACGAACCGAGCATTTACTCCAAGCCGAATCACACAATGCCGATGTTGCTATGTAACAACGCTTATTAATGTATAACACATCACTTTCCTTTCTCCCTTCAATACCTCTTTCTTATACATCTACTTCTTCCACCCATCCGTATCCTTGTTTTATAAGATCAATTTATCGATTATGTGTTCTATACCACCTTATACAGCGTATTAAATCTCATTGTACTGAAGCCGGTAATTGTTTAGTCATTTTTCCGATAGCACTCTTCACTCTGTAACCTGCTTCACTGAGCAATACCACCAGAACAGCAGCAATATCCCTGTCACTCAAGATGAAGCATAGAAGTTCTATCAAACTTTAAAGAGATCCTGTTCACATTTTCTAATGAACATTTTCATAGACTTGCCATAACGAAGAAGTTACTTTAACGCTTACAGTTGCTTTATGATAGTAATGATGGGAGTAGATGAAACACATTCGTAAGTATAATTCTTTTATTATTTTATTCCTATAATTGTTTTAGTAATTTGACTGCCGCCATGTTGGGGCAACGCCTTGAAAGATTCCAGTCGGACAAATCAACGCTAGGACATATTCTCTTTTTTTTTAACCTTGTACTCACTATATCGGGTTCACTTTACTGAACTGCTAAGTTACAGAGGCATAAACACAGCAACACCGGTTGCTGAGCGGTGGTGGTGGACAGACATAAACACACACACACACACACACACACACACACACACACACACACACATATATATATATATGTATGACGGGATTCTTTCAGTGACCGGCTACCAAATACACTCACAAGATTTTAATCAGCACAACGCCATAGTAAAAGATACTTGCCCAAGGTGCCACGCAGTGGGACTGAAACCGGAAGCAGGAGGTTGGGAAGGAAACTTCTTACCACACATCCATTGTAAATGTTGGTTTTTATGATGCCGATGTTGTTCTTACTTATGCTTATGAAGATAAGAATAAGTAAATTTCTCCGGGGCCAATTTCTGTCTTTTATACTTTCGGAAGCGTGTAAATAGAGTACAAGTGAAAAACGCGTTTCGAGGCTTCGTGGCATTGTCTATCAAAAATTATTACTGGCCATGTGCCAAAAACTCAAAGTATTATTTAAAAATTCGGTCTGTTTCTGTCCTATAGGCGCAAACCGCACTGTGCATTTAGGAAATTCACATCGCAACAACATGAATACCCATTCGATTATAAATGTGTTAACGCGCAGAATTATTTAATATTCATCGGTGGGGTGAAGGGAACAGAAATATGTGAGAATTTTAGTCAAAAACATTCTTGGACAGTCATGCTATATACACACACACTCACACACATAGACGCATGCACGCACACACATTTCTACATACATGCAAATATATATATATATATACATACATACTCATGTATATATTTATATATATAGATAGATAGATATGCAGGTATACATATATAAATATAAGTAAATACATGTATATATATATATATATA
>NC_068993.1:47489303-47491693 GCF_001194135.2 Octopus bimaculoides
TATATATATGTATGGGTATAGTATATACAATGATGATGGCAATTACAAGTGAAGGAAGAAAAATATATACAAGAGAAAGACAAATTAGTACGCTATGAAGATGTAAAAATCAGGTGAGAACGATGAGGTTATTGAAATAAAAATTAAGTGAGAGAAAATACAGGATATAGAATAAAGGCAAAAAAGAAAAAAAAGTGAAATAGAAGTACAGAAAAATGTATGAATAACTGAAGAAAAAGTGAACAATCAAGTGAGAGAAAGAAAAACAATAATTAAAATAGCAAAAACTAGTGTTGACAATATCTGAGAATAACAACAAAAAATTAAAAAAAACATCAAATGAACAAACAAATAAAATTATAACTGTTTGTGAAGAAAAAAAATAAAACAAATTTGCAAAAAGGCCTTAGTTGCGATAATCCTATATTCACTGCGAACCTACCATTTTCAACTATCTATTGGAACAATCAGCAGACACTATTTACAATTAATCAATTTTTCACTCTCTGTTGTTTGTTGTTAGTTTAGTAATTTTTCACTTATTTACGTGGTTTTGTTATTGGTGTTGCTGTTGTTTTACGTTTTTTTTTTAACTTGTATCTTAATTCGTTTCTTTTTTCTCTTTCATATTGTTTACATATATTCTACTTTCCATTTGAAAAGTTTAGGTTTATTAGAGATAAATCACGGTTACCTCCTCTTATTTAACTGTCCTTCATATATCTGTTTGTACTGAACACAGGTGTTGCTGACGGATGAAGTTTTTTTTTGTTAAATAGACAGTATACGCGCGCGCGTGTGTCTGTGGGTGAGTGTGTCTCTGTGTGTGTGTATGTAGATGGATATATAGATATACATTTAAGCATACATATATATTCATGCACACACATATCTCTATTTATAAACGACTTCACACACCACATATATATGTGTGAAAATGTATGTTTGTATTAAAACAGCGATTGGACAAAAAATAGAGACACCTTATTAAATGGAATTTTTGTTTGTTAAAACTGATTAGATCCAACTTTCGAATCAATCACAGTTTTAGTACTTCGAGAATTGTACTTACTTATACAGGAGCTGAAAGTTTGTTCTTTTCTTTTGTCTTTTTGATGGTGGCGGTGGTGTGTGTGTGCAACTTTGAGTCATTCTTGAAAAGAAGCTAGCTTTGTATCTTTCAGTGACGATGGTAGGATCGCTTGGAGTGGAGTGATAAGCCACTCACATACTGCTTCAGAATGCACCATAAAACTTTATGGGGTCTCGATATTGTGGGAACCAATCAAAGCTCTCTATTTTACTTTTGTATTCTTCGTTGCAATTTTGCATAACATTAGTAGCTGCTTGAAAATCTACACATTAAGATCTTGGAATATTGCACCATCATCAGGAAACATTTTTTGTGATAGAGGATGGACATGATCAGCCGGAAGGCTCACGTATTGCTCGGCATCAACTCTACCTTGTAGAAAAATGAAAGCATCGAGAGAACTCCGTGATATGGTTTGCCAATTCCAAAATACACAGTTGCGGACAAACAGTAATGGTTGAAACCTTCTTTGAGCTGTCTCAAACAATTAAGAGAGCAAAGAAATTCCGCAATATAGCTAGCCAAATCATCAGAGAATTAATTCCACGATTAATTCCACTTGTCTTTAATTTTCATATTAGTTTCAAATTTTGACACCAGGCCAAGAATTTCCAGGGAGGAGACAAATCAATGACATCGAACCTAGTACTCAAGAGATACTTATTTTATCGTCCCTAAAAGGATAAAATGCAAAGTCGACGCCAGAACGTAAAGTCTAAAGAAATGTTGCTAAGCATTTTTTCCAACGTGGTAACAAGTCAAAGAGCTCGTCGCTTTCTTACATGGTTAAAACACCGGGCAAAATGTTTAGCGGCATTTCATTCGTCTTTACGTTCTCAGTTAAAATGCCGCCGGATCGAGAGTGCCATTCATCATTTCGGGATTGATAAAACAAGTTCAAGTCGAGCACTGAGGATCGATGTAACCGACTTAACTCCTTCCCCAAAAACTGCTGGGCTAGTGCTAGAATTTGAAACCAATAGTAATGAAAGCGATAACAGCCACTTTATTCAATGAAAATGAATATTAAGGGTTGATACCCTTAATAGTACTTTTGAGGTAATGGAATTAGTCAAATCAATTGACGACGGGATTTTATGGGGCCATAATTTATCGGTCACTGAGAAATGAAAGCAACTGTGCCTTCGGTGGGATCTGAATTCGGCGTGTAAAGAGCCGGAAGAGACCATTGTAAGACTCTTCTTCCGATCAGATGCTTTAACCATTCTGCCAGCTCGTCGCGTACAGATGGAGTGCAATATCTGTGTGTGTGTGTGTGTGTGTATATATACATATA
>NC_068993.1:47491780-47499439 GCF_001194135.2 Octopus bimaculoides
TATATATATATATATATATATATATGTATGTATGTATATATGTAGGTATATGTATGTGTGTGCATATACATATATATGCATACATGTATACACATACATTTACGCAACAAATACAGACACATATAGATACGTATCTATATGTTAGTATATATGTGTGTGTGTATAGATATACGTATGTAGATGTATGTGTATGAATGTATTTTGAGTGTGTGTGTAAAGACAATAGAATATGTCTTAGATTGTATAAACATATTTGTTGTTTGGAAACATGAAACGCACTTGTAATAGATGACGGTGTGATAACAAGCAACCTCAAGCGATGGTGTTGTCGATCTAGTATTGATAAAGACATCGACCAGCAACAGAATGGAAAGATTACCTGAAATCCTGAAAATATTGCAGTCAGGTGTGTTTTCCTTTAAAAAAAAAAAAAACATCGTTCTCTCTGTGTGTCTTTATAATCCATTTACACACACACACACACACACACACACACACACACACGCACGCACACACATATATATATATATATACATGTGTATATGCCCATCGATATGTGTGTGCCTCTACATGTGTGTGTGTGTGTGTGTGTGTGAATGTGTATTATTTGTCTGTGTGCAAATAATTTACCGCAATCAACTATCAGCCAACATGCGCCCTGAAGTTGTATCCCAATGAAACTATTATCATGAGACTTCAAACTACTCTGTTTTGTTTAATCTTGCTGCTCGAAGTTTTATCAATTTAATAGATTCTCGATCTGCTTTTCCTACGTCAGGCTGCCATGTATTAACCTATTTAAAGTATAGGACATTATATAACTAATAAGAAATATACGTAGTGATAAAGAAAAAAAGATATGTCGATATTAAATACGTGGTCAAGTTCTAGATGAACAGAAAACAATATTTTTCGGAAAATCACTAATCACTCAGTCAATATTTTCTCCAGACAAATACGAACAATATCGGAGAAGATTTTGGTTTCCTTCTGAGCTCAGCAGCCAAAGAAATGGTTCACCTTATCTATATAAAAGGTATTTTAATTCCATGTATATTTGTAGATATTTGTATGTAGTCCCTACACTAACACCAACTTAGCTATTGCTAATCCCTCTGATGGCGTGTCTGACTCAGTGATTCTCAGTCGATCATGATTGGATGCCTTCATTCGGTTCGGGTAGAATTAAATCAATTAGAGTGAAATCAGTTCCTGGTTAGACAAAGAAATTGATAGGAAGCAACGAATGTAATTAGATAGGATAAACAAGAATGTTAGACAGAGAAAGGGATGAGCAGATATTAAGTACTAAGGATTTGCGAGTGAAATATGATCAATTAAACGCATATAGATAAGGGGTCGTGTTTCAACCATGGTAATTGAATGCTGCTGATATACTTCAGAGAGCAATCACAAAATATGATTTAGGGCGCTTCACACACAAATCTAGATTACTCTGATATAACATAGTCAATGGCCTTCTAGCTCCTGCCGCCAGTTTGCTGAGGTAGACTAAGATCATGTAACTACACCAATTTCTCCAGTATCATCAATTTCGCATATAGTTTAGCAGAGTGCAGTGCAGCACCCCTCTCTCCGTATCCTCACACTTTTTTGTGTGAGCATTGCCTGAGAAGTAACCTACAACTCTTTAAATTTGAATCATGCTCACTACATAAACTCCTTCAGTACAGTGACTAGCTACAGGAAAACTACCTTCACTTCCAGGTCAAAGAAAAGAAACTGATCTGTCCTATAGCAAAAACCATTTCTAACATAAATAATAAGTCTGCACTGAACTCATTCTGAATAAGGACGTACCAGAGAACATCACTCGAAGCGAATGAGAAGACGTAAGATTTTGGATTCTTTCATATTCGTGACTTTCTAAAGACGTGTATTCATGCCACTCTATCTGGGCCAGCAAAAAGATGCTTGATTTCGAATTCGGCTTAAGCAGATCATACGGATCAATCTCAAAACTCTTCGTCTCACCGAAGGCTGCTACGTCGAAATCTGCTGGCTTGAGATCGCATGAAAGGGATTACTTTTTCAAATGGCAACCCAATCTTGAAGATAAATATAGCTTAATTATGAGATGGTGGTTACATGAAATTTTTAAAAGACCTTGGGTTATTTCATGGGATCCCTTGAAATGATCCACGACAATTTTGGGCTTGAAATTCTTGCTACACTATTCTAATTACATAGTTGAGCCTACAATAATTCCGAGCTGCCTTCAGGTATCGTCCGTATCAGATGCTTATAAACTTTTTTACTCTAGGGTAGGAATGTTGTTTTCTTTTCACCCCATATGTTGTTTAATATGTGTGTTTTTGGATAAAATCTATTACTTCAACTTCTGTCCCCAGGAACGTCACTGATATTGTTGGGAGGTGGGTTGAAGCAGTTGTGGATATACCTGTGGTTGATGCTGCGAATCGCGTTCGTTTTCTTTTTTCATTATTGTCTCTTCTGCTATTGTTGCAATAGTTTTTGTAGCTGTTATTATTTCTTGTCTTGTTGAAGACGCAGTGAAAAAAAATCTTACAGAAAAGTAAATATTTACATCTAGCTGAGTTAAAGTACAAGATATTTAAATCATATCTTTACGTCACAAGACTACGTCTACGATATGTTTTAGCTGTATATGATGCTTCCAATTCTTATTTTAGTGTGTCTCGATATACACAATGAATAACGTATATCTGCAAACACTATTTCTAATATTGATTATTGATACAAGATTTAAACAACAAATCTTCAATGTTAGAAATGTTTTTTTCTTTTTTTGGCATCTCGAAAACAGTGACAACAAAGAAGAAAATGAAAGGTAGTCTGATATTTTGAATATCTTCAGACAGGCTTTTGTTTATCTACCTACACTCTGTATATACATACGTACACACAAACACACATACATACGTATTTCTATACACAAAGGCGCCCGCAGACACGTATAAAAATACGTATGTGTGTGTTTATATATATGTGTAAATATATATATATATACATACATACATATATATATATATATATATATATATATATATATATATACAAATATATATGTGCATATATTTGTATATATATATACATATATATATATATATGTATACACACACACACACACACAGATATATATATATATATATATACATACATAGATATATGTATATATGTATGAATGTATATACATACATACATGTGTTTGTGAGTGTATGAGTGTCTGTCTATGTATCGTATTATGAAATTACTCTACCTCATAAATAGGATTGCTGTAAAATATTTTTCTACTCCACTGGATTAAGCGTTACTGTCAGAGGAGCAGCGTTGCATTATCATTTCCGATCCTCTATGTTTCGTCTCTTTGCATTCTAACAGTAACGCTTGCGAACATACAGGTGCCTAGGTATATGGGCCAAAAGTATTGAACATTTCCTTTGGATAGTTACCGATGGTATGCAAATGAAAGGCTTCTGCAAATAGGCAAATAATAGTCTTCCTTAGATAGCATTCCGCGGTCTGCGACCATTGAGCGAGAGAGCATCTATGTAATATATTTTTGTTAGTTGGTTTCCCATTTATTATATATCATTTATTTATTTATACGTGAGGTTAAGTGCTTTCTTCCGCTTCTTCAGAGTGAGAGCTAATTTCCTGTAGGTTAGAAATCAGTGCGTGTTGTATGAATAAAATATCCATGACAGAAATTTAATAAAACTCACCTTCTAACCGTATGCACCATGAGATTAATTATTTCATATATTTCCTTAATTAGCCTTTTATCAGCATTAACGCCGCCATAGAGAACTATATACACCCGTGGAAGTACGTCATATATTTTATCTTCTGAGTCTCACAATATGTTTTCGTTATTGTTACATGTGAGACAAAATATATGAAATGTACGTTAACGTACACTGCTCTTTTCATCCTGTATAGCTGCCTGAACACCGGGATACAACTTATATATTGGCGTGTATGTGTGTATATTAATGTGTGAGCAAGTCTCTCTGCGCGTGTAATCGATTGTTTTATAGGTTTGTTTACATCAGTATACTAAACATACGCGCTAACCGAAATGTCAAAATAAAATTAATAAAAATAACTGTTTGTCTCGCAGTTTCGCTAATACTGTTCTTTTTCTTTTTTCTCCAAACCTGTCGATTCACAAGTATCGGTGAAATATCAAAGTAAGCTGTCACCGTTATTTATAGATAGATAGATAGATAGATACATACATACATACATACATACATACTTGCACAAACGCATCCATCCATCCATACATACATACATACATACATACATACATACATACATACATAAAAGTTTATCATGCCAAAAAAGGTGAAGCTAATTACATTTTCAACTGACATTGGAATATAATTATATCAATAGAAATGTTCGTATGTGATACCCGAACAAGCAAGAACAGCTGTTGCCCATCCAACCAAAAAGCTTTGAATCAAAGATCTCTCAATTTCCCTTGAATAGTAGAAATGCCTGCGAGCTAATGACAACATATTACTATGAAATTTTAAACGAATTACTGTGAATAAATATAGAATTAACCGAAGATTTAACAGCAGAATTAGCAAAATACGACTGTCGGAATTCTTCTCTTGCAACAAGATAGTATCCCTCAATAGTTTGAGAGCAGAGTGCTGGCACCAATATTTGGGATACTTAACTATTGTGGAAATATCTTTTCTGGACAATAAGACCTTCCAAATCCCGACACATACCGGAACCTTCCGAAGAAGCAGAGATACTAAGACTTTGTGCCTAAATGGAAATGATGGACATTGATATATATTTCAAGACTTTGTCACATTCAAAATATAACATTGTTTTAACTATTTAAATTCCAACGACAGAGTGATGTGTCTGTTAGAAACCAGTCCCTTCCTTATAGGAAAAATCAAATAATTCGATACAGAACGCGCGTCCATGTACAGCAGTGAGTGAGTGAGTGAGTGAGTGAGTGAGTGAGTGAGTGAGTGAGTGAATAAGAGGTATAGAAATAAGACTAAATGTAAAATATACTGAGGCATGGATGAGCGTGTGTGCCACGCAAAGGATCCTGTAATACTAAAAAACAATATTAAAAAGATTTACCTTTACTTTTAGTGTCCGAAAATCTGTGCAACATTTTGGAGATAGGTTATCGCCAATCGGAGTGAAAACAAAGACCTTGCTATCAATAATAATCAACGAGAATTCAAGCAAACAACACGTTACAAAAGCTTGGAGCTATAAGATAAGTTATATTGATCAGTGAACTGAAATTAATGTTCTTACAACTTTGCATTTGCAACAGTCAACTATGTAGGATAACAGTTAACGTACTTGGTCAGACTATCACGAACTTATATGTATACAGATACACATATCCTCATACACATATGGTAAAATGTAAATGGGTCTGTGTCGGTTTCGACGAGATTTATTCCATCAGTTCGATCAATTCAATTGCATACTATTTGAATCAGAATGTTTGTTATTTGCTGAGTATTCCACAGACAGTCGATTCATTATTGTGTGTGTTACAATGCGGGAAAATGAACTACGGTGAGTAATTCTTCTGGCAAACTTCCACAACATTTCTTTCGGCCCAGTTTTATTTACAAGACTTGGGTCAATCCGAACATTTGTAAAAGAAAGTTTTTGTGTTATTGCGTGTTTTGTTGGCATAACGTTTTTTTTTTCTGCTTTAATAGCTGCTTATGGGTTTTTTTTTTATATTAATGTATATTTTCATTTTCTTTCAAGGCAGTTACATGGCAGAGTTGGCATGTCGGATAGAATATCTTAGGATATTGTTTCAAGCCCTTTACGCTCTCCTTTTAAACCTCGCCCGTGGTTGACATTGACTTGCATTCTTTCGGGGGTTATTAAAATAAAGTGACCGTAACCACCTTTCTCACAAGCCTGGAAAATATGGTTGAAAATTGTCATCCAGTATTAGAAGCGTCATATGACAATTTGCAAAAGGTCTTGAACAAAAACTACCCTATTGCTAGCATTCGGACAAGGTTTCGATTTTAAGTGTATTCTCTTTCTTCCCACCAACAATTTGCGGCGGCTCTTTAATGGATCCTGAGCACTGCTTCGTCTCTGGCGAAATCGATAATATGCAAACACACAGCACTAGGGATTCCTCTCTCCCACTTCCCACCAGATTGAGAGTTCTTGTGAAGTGATGTGGTCACTGTTTACTTTCAATATGGACAACAAACATAACACTATAAAAATTTTGAGTCAAACAGGAGCCAAGTCATCTTTTATGAGTCTACAAAGCGTGCGCACCAACACACGCACACGTAAAAACACACACACATACATACATACATACACACACATACACACAAGCACACATTAGGTTTCAATTCGTTGACAATAGGAACAGTAGAGTGCTGGAATCAATGACTTCTGACTTCTAGCATCATGAAGTAAAGTGATTTCCATATTTCAGAATCGATAAATAAAGTATGTCTCTTGTACAAATAAATGGCGATATCAGCAGATCGTTGGATAGAAACGCATGCTTGTATATACCACTACATCCCACCGTGGCTGATACACATATTACTAGAAAATGTTTTAACACCACTACGAGTAATCTTCGATTTTTTTTCGATCTAAAAGTTATTCAAAGTCCACCATACATTAATAATTTATTTCCATTCTCTCAATTTCTACATTCTTATAATATAAACATGAACATAAATACATGAATACATATGTTTGCCACTTAATTCTTCCGAATTACAAATTTAATTTAATTTGTTTCCGCGGAAAGAGCTATTCTAACAACAATGCGTCCTGCCCTAACTCTTCGAAACGCTTAGTTTAGAATAAGGGGCAGCTGATGAAGGAAATATTCTCTATGTGGCCTGTTTCTTTTCTGTGCTCTGTTTATGTTCTGTTTTTCATTTTGTCCACGTTTTTTTGAGTATGCAGAGAGAGGTTTCATCCATAATGTTCAAGATGTTATCTGTTCATTGTTTAATTTTTAATTTTTCGGCAATACAGAGTTCACATTTGGTACCCCTCGCTGTACTTGGCTTCAGCAATAATTGTCCATTCTATTCTAGGGGTTGGCTATTCTACCTTCTTTCAATGTCCATTCCATATTTGATGGGGATGTCGCATGTTTTTTGTTTTGTCTCAAAATGACGCAAGATGTTGTGTATAATTGTACTTGAATGAGTTACCTATCATTCCGATATACGTCTTTGCTATTCCGTTGGGGTTCGTGATGTAGGTCTTGTATTCAAGTTCTTTCTTGAGACAGTTGTTGTTTAAAGGGCAGTGGTTTGGAGATCTGAAGTTGCATTGTCTTTCTAGGGAATTTTTGGTGTATTCATGTTTATTGTGATTGGCTATTAGTGACCCTATATTCGGGAGGCAACTATAGCTAATTTTAACAGTGTTGCTGTTGAAGATATTGTAGTATTTGTGCGAAACTGAAAAGTGGCAGTCTATTAGTTTTAAGAATTTCCTAGCTATGTTAGTAGCTACATTCATGCTATGGGTTCGATTGAACCATATGATTTTCCTCTCTCTGCCTCTTTTATATCCACCAATGCGGTGTTGAGCCTTCATTTCATCGTTCGACATTTACGTATATGTATATATATATGTATATAT
>NC_068993.1:47499567-47499750 GCF_001194135.2 Octopus bimaculoides
ATATATATACATGCAAATATTTATATATATATGTATATATATATGTATGTGTGTATGTATATACATACATAAAAATATGGATGTATGTATATAATTGTTTCACATGTAGGTGCAGTGGATGTATGCACACACACACACATACACACACAAACACACACACACACACACACACACACACACACA
>NC_068993.1:47499760-47502947 GCF_001194135.2 Octopus bimaculoides
CACACACACATATATATATATATATATATATATATATACCCATCTGTGTATATGCATATATGTATGTTAACAAATGCATAAATACATAGGTAAGTACATTTCATATATATATATATATATGTACGTTATATGTATACTTACACCCAAACAACCTCACACACACGCGCGCCCATGCGGGGACACACATATACACACACACTTATATAATGTGCATGTGTATAAAATGTACACAGCTCTGCAGATACCCATTAACTGGGAGACTAAGAGTCAGACTTAGATTCAAATGGCTTCTCATATCACGAATTCCAGAGTAGACTCATTAATAATAACGATTGTAGATTATTGCTCGTTTTTCGTGCACAGCTTTTACATAAGTCTTGACTATTCTTTTAGTGTCAGATATTGACAATAAAGCTTTATGGATTAAAAGTTTAAAGTGATGTCTTTCATAAAACATACTTAATCCTACCCTTTCCATTTTGCATTTACTAATCTACAGAAAGAATTGCGAGACTATATTTATGATAAATCCAACTAAAATGTTTAATAGCTTTCTTGTATTAAACATCGAAGCATATTTTTAACACTACGACAACAAGAATAAAGATAATACGTAAGTGATGATAGACCGTCGTCCCCGGTACGGGTGTTTGATTTGGCAAGTAGTTGGAAACGGGGTTCAGTTCCATTCCACATGCAATACACTACAGAAAGACATGTGGTGGGCAAAGCACATTGAGAACACGGAAAGTGCATGTGTGCTTGTGCGTATAATACATTGATGCGCGCGCGCATACACAGACATACCACATCACACACACAGACATACACATCACACACATATATTTTTACGTATTTGCAATAGTCATAACGATAGAGAATATGGAGACCTGTACATCCTCAAAACTTTTTCTCTTTGTGTTAACGGTATGTCATACAGCTTATTTTCATGTCTACGACAACCAACATATGTTTCTGCCGCACACAGTATTTGCAGCTGTATATACAACCGGGCATACTTCTCTGTGCAGTTTCGTTCAGTTATTTTGTTATTAATTAGGGTTCAGTAAGACGTGATAGGAGGTTAATTTGGATCTAAAATCTGGTATGGTTGTTACATTCTATGGTTGACCTCGGCCCTCACACCAAATACTGCCCGAAGTAAGGATTCTATCGAATTAGGTCAATGTTTATCTTACTGTTTTGACAGGCTTCTTTGTGTACTATAGTAGATGGGTTCTTGGATTCTCAAGATACATACATACATACATACATTCATTCAAACGCCATGAAAGGGCTAAGGTGTAGGTGCAGGAGGTGGTCGAACTCTGTTTAAGGAGTAGACAACCACCATATGTGTGTGTGTATATTCTCAAGATACATACATATATATATATATATATATATATATAGATTGATTGATAGATGCATAAATCGATAACTGGATAATACTTATATATCTGTATGTGTACTTGTATGTGTTCACGGTTGCCTATGCCTGTATACAGAAGTGTGTGTTTGTGTTCATTTTGTGTGTCTGTATCCACGCCTACACACAAATAGACAATCAAACATCGTGATTCGAAACTTGCATTATCTTTTAAATTATGAAATAAAATTTGGATTTTAAATACCATTACAACTTTCTTTTTATATATTTTGAATACTATCGCTGCTATTATATTTTGTTTATCTTTTGATATCAATGCACCAGATGAAAGAAATATTTGGTTTAAGTACTGGATCTAACGTTTCATCGTAAGAGTAAATGTATGCTTACTAAAAGCAAACATTGATAATGTCGCCTTATACCTTTCTATAAGTGTGTAAAATTAGATATCTCTAGGAAAATGGAAATATAATTATCTCATCCTACATAAAATAATAGATTCAAATTTTAGCAAAAGGCCAACGTTTTTGTGTGGAGGAGGAAATGGATTTCAATAACTCCAGTGCTTAACTGACACTTATTTGATGAAAGGGAACGTCTACCATGGTGGAATTTGAACTTAGAACTTACAGACAGACAAAATGCTTGACTGGTACTTATTGACAGACACAACACTCGAAAAGTACTTATTTTACTGATACAGAACTGATGAAAGTCGAAGTCGACCTCGGACAAAATGCCACTAAACATTTTGATCGACGTGCTAACGGTTATGCCAGCACGCCACCTTATTTGCTTTCACATTTTTGCACAGTTCCTCCAGATTTTGACAGGCTGAGACGTCAATTACATCGGCCTAATACCTGACTTGTACATTTTGTATTGACACCGAACGCCAGAGTTGACCTTGCACAAAATGTCTCTAAGCATTTCGTCAGGCATGATAACGGTTCCGCTAGCTTACCGTTTTCAACTTGCATAAAATGATTTAACCACAAAACATCAGGTCAAATAAAATTGTGCATGATGTTATAGGCATAGCCTGTGTCTAAGAATGACCTTTCATAAATTTGTGTTCTATTGTTCGATCCTGCAGCGCAACAATATCCTCAAGCCGACCTATGTTCTCGGTAAATGAAGTTTGCCATAAGGAAACCTTACAGAAACCGATCGTATATATGTCTTGTGACCATAAAAGGCATGTTATACTTAATTTCTTGATCGGTTTCCCAGCATAACTGGGCAGTTGGATTATTTCTTCGTAGTCATATCATCAATATGAGTACAGATTGTTGCCAACATCCAATCTTTTGATGTGGCGATAGCAACAGGCACTGTCCTTCATGATGTGAATACGGCTTTGTGTTATATAGAAAGAAGGAAAATAGTTGAAATATGTCATAACTTGATGTTTATTGTAAAATTTAGTTCGAATCTGCCTATAAGTGTTTAAGTAAATCAGCTGAGAAATAAGACGATTAAAAAGTCAGATGCAATTATACATAAACCCAATTACGACAGACTTAACCAGTGCGTGTGTTAAATAGCTTAAATGTGTGTGTGTACGTGTGTGTGTATGTCTGTGTGTGTCCGTGTGTGTGTGTGCCCATACATATGCATAAATACATACATTCATATTTAATCTTTCATCTTTTCCGTGTTTCAGTCATTGGACTACATATTTACTTGTATAAATATCTATCTATCTATCTATCTATCTATCTATCTATCTATCTATCTATCTATCTGTCTATCTATCTATCTATCTATCTATCTATCTATATATATATATATATA
>NC_068993.1:47503336-47505820 GCF_001194135.2 Octopus bimaculoides
TATATATATATATATATATTTAATATTATCATGGGTAATTAGAAATATTAGACATTTCTACTACCAGTGGCCTAACGTGTAAACATTTAGTGCATTGACTATATATTATTCATATAAATACAGTTCACATTAAACACATAAGAGGTATCCATCATAGGATTCCCTCACGTTAGAAAGAACAGCTAAGTTCCAAACCACATAGCTGTTCCTTCTAGCGTGAGGGAATCCTAAGAGGGATACCTCTTATGTGTTTCAATGTACACTGTATTGATATATACATATATATATGGTAGGGAGATACATGTATATATGTATGTACATATACACATACACACATACACCGACACACGTTCTCTCTCTCGCTCTCTCCCTCACTCTCTTTCTCTCACACACACGACATATATTTATATATGTATGTGCATAAATGTACGTATCACTACTTGCATATGTGTACACTGTGAAACATTACGTTTAACAATTCATTCTGTACAATTCTCAGTTTCATCGGAACCTTATAGCCTACTATGAAGCAGTCGGCAACAAGGCTTCGCTATGAAGACTAAAGGGCTTTCAACTGGTAATTTATTACCAGTATGATAATAAATACCTCAAATCCGTAATTAAATGCTTGCGAGGTTCTCTTGATAAACTAACGAAGAAAACGAAGTTAAATAGCGACCATAAAACAGATAGATCATTCAATAAAGCTTAGATTGATCTCTGTCTTTCTCATAAGATTGCTAGGCTAGTAAGGAAACGTGAACCGATACTTTGCAAGAGGTTTCGTGCATCGCGAACGAATGTAATTTTCTCTAAACGATTTAAATAGGATTTCACTCAGAAGGTTCAACAGCCGACTGTATCTTTCTGATAGAATCCGTGTAATGCTATTACCTGTAATTAATCGAAGACGGTGATGATGTTTTTGATTACTATGGTAATCGTGGAAATAGTTACCAACACTTGTAAAAGTCCACGACCACCCACTATATCTACCTTACGGTGGTGCACTCTATGCATTGTCAACAAGTTTTGCATTTTTCTGTCAAGATTACATATTTCAGTAATTGACCAGTGAATGATATTGAAACTGTTAGTCACGACCGGTATGGCTAAAGTATTAATCGCTTCGATCCTGTTTCTTGCATTCAGCGCTGTCTTGAGTATTGCTCTTACCCTGCGATAATATGCTTTTCTGATCCTTTCCCTCATCGTTGAATGTTTGATTTCATCACCTTCAAAAACCCCTAGGTATTTGTAGCTATCCCCTGTTTCTCACTCCTTTATGACGTTCTGTTGGTCAATATTAACTTGGATGTTCCTATCATTTTTCCTTTGATAAAGGTAGCTTTTGCACGTTTGTCGAAGCCAAATTGCATCTTTGAGACAAAGGGACAGTAAATGTTTTAGTGAAATAGAATGTGAGTGCAATGGTGGGTTGGGGTAGTGTTTAGGTGACCCTCCTGCATCTAATCACTGTCCTGTTCTCCTGCTGTTGCAAAAAAGTATCCATTTCTCATTACAAGTAATGATTTGATGGGAAAATGGGCTTTTTCTAGATGTAAAGGCAATAAGTAGTACATTTCGAGGCGTGTGTGTTTTTTTTTTAATCTCGTTGAGTTGATGTGGAACATACCTTTCCATTTTCTTCACATTTTCAATCTTTTTCAGGTGTCCAAAGAGAGCATGCATATATATGTGTGTGTGTGTGTTTATTTGTTTGTATTTAATTACATAATTTCGCGTGCATATGCGTGTATAAATAGCGAACTCGCTGCTATTATCTATACTGCAAGTAATACAGTATCTAAATAATTTCCGTCAAAAAGCATTTAATACGGTTTAATATGAAGTATACATATACACACATATCGTTGCATAAATATATATGCATATATGTATGTTCGTACATATGAACGTATGTATATGTGTGTGTCTGTGTGTATATGCATGCATACATACATACATACATACATACATACATACATACATACATACATACATACATACATAGTGTTTGGGACGCTCAATGAATGAATATTATTGTAAATATTATATGACCAGAATAAAGATTAACGGAAAGGTCTTCTGCAATAACAAATCCCTTACCATAACAAAGACTGTAATTAGGAGTCTTTTAAAGACCCTTTTAGGCAGCTTTTAACTCTGGTATTGATATTCGTTAAAAGATCGAAGTTTCGTGTTGTTTTGAGCAAAGGTGTATTGTGCGGATGTGTGCCGCACAGAGGGTTGTGTGGGTTTTGTGTGTGAGAGAGGTGGTAAGTGTTAATATGGGTGATGCTGAGGACAGGGTGTTGGGATATCGAACTTTTAAGTGTTTCGGTAATCCAGTAGTAATACAGCGTACAACAAGGCGTCAGATAATTGCATCTGTAGATGCAATTATAAATCTGCCAATGCCTATATACATACATACATACTTACATACATACATACGTATATACATATATATATATATATATA
>NC_068993.1:47506943-47508292 GCF_001194135.2 Octopus bimaculoides
TGTATATATATATATATATATATATATATATATATGTATATATGCATATATGTACATATGTAATATATGAAAACAGACATTGCATAAACCAAAGACTATCACTTGACTGCAGTCATAGCACAGGTATTTTCCATTAAAAATTCATTAGAACTCGCTTTTGGAGTTTGATGATAATTTCAAAATTTGTCAACAAATAGAAAGACAACGGATTTAAAAGCAAAATTGGTTGCAACTGTACTTACCCGCCTTCCTACGATAAAACGGTGCTGAAATATCTTACGTTCAACGCAATGTTCTCAGAGAAGTTTACATTTAATATTGCCCTGGCTAAAAAGAATTTCATAAAAATAAACACGTCTCCGTTAATCTTAAGCATAGATTCCGAGTTCAAAGACGTCATATATCTACAGGTTGTACAACTAATAGAAACTGTATACCTACATGTTTAACAAGAGTTTTCGCACACTTAATATGTCCTGCAATTCAGAATCTACTACAACGCTGCGTTAACTTACATCAAACCATATCTAGTTTTCAGAGATAAATTTAGTCTAAGGTACTATAGTCATACTTCTTGAAAAACTAGAATCACAAAAATATCTGAATACATCCAATGATAAAAAGACTGCGTTTAAATCTAAGGTACAAAATATAAAATTGTTGATATATGATGACCTTAGCAAAACAGAAATAAAATGTGACTATTCTTTAAAAAACAAATACCCGACACAGAACTCAATTGAAATACAACGTCCAATATGTCGGAAAATCTAGACACTTTGAGAAACACTTGTTAAATATATAGGTCATAAAACACAATCTCGATTAATTTTCTTGGCACATTACTTACCATTTATACCCTTATAGTTCTCTTACATTTCCTTTTAAATCTACGTTCTAACTGGATTGCAATCACAATGTCCCTCTATATCTATATGTCTGTATTTAACTGCGTGCAGGCAGGAATTTGTGTATGTGGTGGTAATGTACAACCCGAAGAAAATAAGTTTAGATTTAAATACCACACCACATAAGCAATTACTAAAAAAAACATTTTGAAGAGTTCATTGTCTTACACGAAAACAACATCATTATGAATATATGCATACGGACGTATACAACATACATAGCAACATATCTACAACATATATTTATGTATGTATATATATATATATATATGTCCACATATTTACATATGTCCTATACATATGTACATATATACACAATGCACACAAAATATATGTTACTTAACAGCAAGAAGTCTGACTTTAAAACAAAATATAACGAGCAATATTAAAAACAATATGAAAACAACATACACGCACATACATACATACATACATATATAT
>NC_068993.1:47508374-47508808 GCF_001194135.2 Octopus bimaculoides
TATATATATATACATACATACACACACAGAGATATAGATATACTCATATATATATATATATATATATACACACACAGAATGAAAGAGAGAGAGAGAGAGAGAGAGAGAAAGAGACAGACAGACAGACAGATAGACAAACAGGTAGATAGATAACCATATAGAAACACATTTTCAAAGCAGTATATCAATATATCTCTGAGTATTATTTAAAAATATATTTTCCATCTTTATACGAAAACAATAGTTCATTCCAACGTAACTTTTATGTAAGCAACTCATACACAGGAAGTAAACAGTGGGCAGTGATGTTATTGATGGCAGCGGAGACACTGGCAATGACGCGAGAACTGATATTGGTGCAGGAGCAAAGATGTGATAGAGAAATGGATGAGGAGAAAGAGAGAGAGAGAGAGAGAGAGAGAGAGAGAGAGATA
>NC_068993.1:47508818-47511572 GCF_001194135.2 Octopus bimaculoides
AGAGAGAGAGAGAGAGAGAGAGAGAGAGAGAGAGAGAGAGAGAGAGGTGGAAACTGCAGAATTAATGAAAAGGTAGACAGACACTTTTTGGTTGGAGTAGAGAGTGAAATACAGAACGACAAATGATGCAAAGAATTTAGAGGCTGAATTATACTGACCACGCAAAATAAATATGATGAAAACCATATAGAAAAGTAGACACAGAAATGGAGGGCGAGAGGATTGCTTACAAGTGATTAATGACAGATTAAATCTCTTAAGTTACAAACGGTTATAAGTGCGTAACAAGGAAAATAGTACCTATACGGCCAGTCAGAGCATCTGAAGGGTTAAATGTTTTAAAACAAAATTGTATTTTGAGAAAGATTATATAGTCAATGGTTTTCTATACACTACATCCAATCATCATACACTATTCAAGTCAACTATGAAATTTCCAACTATACTTATAGTCTATAGAGTAACAAAGTACTACTTCCATAACTATATTTTGCCTCGCGTAACTGCAACAAAAAAATATATAAACAATTACATTCGTTTCCTCAGTGTGTTACTTGTATGTCTGTAATTTATATATATATATATGTGTGTGTTTGTGTGTGTGTATATGTGTGTGTGTGTGTGTGTGTATATATATATATATATATATGGGGGTGCGTGCGTGTCTGAAGAGAGAAAGAAAGAGGCAGAGAGAGAGAGACAGAGAACATATACACAGAAAGAGAGAATGGAGAGAATGGAAGAGAAACAGGTATATGTATGCACAGAAATAATGCGTGCGTGTGTTTTTGCGTGTATATGAGTAACAGAGAGTGAAGGTGGGAATATGTGTTTATAAGTACATACCTTGCGGTTTCGTATTTTTAAAGAATGATTTTCAAAGAATGGTTCTGAATATAACATGAAAATGAAGCCTTTTTACTAACAAACACATAGTTAAGTCTTTCGAATGTACAGTTTTCTGTTTCGTAAATCATGCATGAACGTAAAAATACATCTACGGGACATACACGAAATATACGCCATCTTAAAACTATTGAGTGACAAACATGCACAAATACACAAGTAGATACACAATTATAAACAATCACAATAAGTGGCAGAGGTAATGCCTAAGGGTAGCGTTCTGCATATACAATGGAAATGCTATAGGTTACAACACGTTTAATATACTTTGTAGTAACTCATTGATTGAGTTTATTTCTGCATTTAAAACTCAATTATCTGAGATTATTCATGCGAATACCCTCCAAGGTTGTTTAAAATTCTAAAGACTGAGAGTAAGTATGATATGTTCAATATGTTTAGTCAAATTGATGTTTTTGAGAATAACCATAATGCAGATCCATGTGGTCCTGTTCTGAAAAAATGTAACTGATGAAAACACCGCACAAATCTCAGTCTCGTCTTATTCTTAAGAGATGTTCATTCGGCCGATCATATTGCGGTTATCTGGTTTGCTCGTTGGTGGCGATTTTGATTACAACCACCTCGAGTGGGAGAACGTGTCTAGTAACTGCAGAGATCATTTCCATTAATCGTTATTTTCCTACTCAATAACTCCATAATGATAAACTCGGCCATACGTGTATTTGGAAATACAGGGCATCCGTGTGAGGTATTTTCTATCAAATTTAATTTTGATCTTCAGTAGCAGAGTCACTACATTGCTTCTAATAATAATAATAATAATAATAATAATAATAATAATAATAATAATAATAATAATAATAATAATAACAACAACAACGACAACAACAACAATAATGGTTGGAAATTTTGACACGAGGCCGAAAATATGCATACTCATATATGCATACATACATAAATACATACATACAAACCTACATACATACATTCATACATACATACAGAGTTACAGAGGGAGAAAGTGTGAGGAGTTAGAAAGAGGGAGCATCCTGATATATATAGTTATGTTAAAAAGATATCATGATATAAATAGCTACCGTTTTTGTGTAAAGAAACCTAACGTATGGAAGTAAGTTACGGAAAAGAAAAATATGAGTAGGTCAGAAAATTAAGAAGAGATATCTAAAAGAAATACATACGCAAGCGGTGGGGTATACGTTGCATCAAAGCAAAAAGAAGTACATCATGAATTCCTGGATAAAAACAGAAAGCATTCATTTAATGATAATTGACATGTGGAACATATAGACAAAATAGAAGTAAAAAACGTTCGAATAGAAGTAAGGTAGTAGAAAATAAGTGAGACAGGTCTCAATAACAAATCAAGGCAAGAAAGATGAAAACACGGAAAGGAGTAAATGGAAGTGGGAATGGAAATTATTATACATATATGTATATATGTATTTATGTAAATATATATGCATGTATATATATATATATATATATATATAAATGAACTCTGAAACAAGGAACAAGCACTAAGAAATACGAAAAACTATAGACAGCGGAGTCTGTGAGAAAGAAAATATTAGAATGAGAGGATTAAAGACACTAAAGTTTCTGAGAATTAGACAGCCTTGGTATGTAAACACTATATTTTACTATTTCAACTGCCGCATCTCTAATGTCTACGTCTTGGGATGCGCGCTTGCAACAATATAATGCGACAGATTAATTTTCCACCAAATGAGTCGTTAAATAAATTAATGTCTTCAAGTTCGGTTTTAAATAGATTTATTTAAATTACTAGAATATGAAGACCCTCGCTGACATTGTGTCTCTAACTCTCTCTCTCTCTCTCTCTCTCTCTCTCTCTCTCTCTCT
>NC_068993.1:47512261-47512875 GCF_001194135.2 Octopus bimaculoides
TATATATATATATATATATATATATATATATATTTACTTATGTAAATATATACATATATATGAGTCTTTTTATGTGTTGTGTTGTGTGTGTGTGTGTGTATGTGTATGTGTGTGTTTTAGCATCTATTGGTGCCACTGCTCGCAGACTTACAATCAAGGAGTCCATCTTTATTAATAGATGCCAGCACTAAACAAGGGAAAAGCGAACCCGACCAGCTATTATAACAACGCCAATGCGCATATCACTGTTCTCTCCCACGTATTTAAACAACGACTTATTCCATCCTTCATTCTTGTCCATCTTCTGAGGGACGGGTCATAAACCAAAATACGAAAATATAAGGTAGATCTCTAAGAACGTTTCCGTTTTCACTTTGTTGTTCGCTTTGAACTTCATTTTTCATTGTTTTGGCCTTATCAAAGAATTTTTATCTCGAGTAATAACACTCAGAGCTTTCACCCTAACTATTCCCTCTCTTTCCCTCTTTCTCCCCCTCAATCTGTATGAATTGTTATAAATATGTATATATAAAAATACATGTTATATACATATATGCGCATATATATATATATATATATATATATATATATATATATATATATATATATATATA
>NC_068993.1:47512896-47520858 GCF_001194135.2 Octopus bimaculoides
TATATACATACGTACATACACATGTATCTGTCTGTCTTCATACACACACACACACACACACACACATAAAGATGTATATATATACATATAAACGCATACATACACACATCATATTGAAAGACTGGCGAATTCACATAATCGATTTGTTCGTCTGTAATAGCTATTTATTGAACATTTTATTTGTTAATTTTGTATTTTTCTTTTTATTTCATGCTACATAACGTATTTAATGTCTCTCACCAAGTCTTTGTGTCGCTAATTAATCTTCAAACACTTCGAACAGTATCGAACACGTTAGATACATTCAATCGGTGAACTCATTTAACACGTAGGCAAAAGTAAGAAACAGAAACAGAAACATAAATGAACTGATAAACAATAACAAGGACGGCATAAATGTCAAGAAATATTCATCATCACTCTCTATATGTACATAGACACATATACACGCGCGCGCACACGTAAGTAGGTGAGTGTACGTATATAAATATATATTTGTATATATATACACACGTATAAATATATATGTATGTACGTATGTATTTATGTATATATATATATAAGCTATAAAGCTAGTTCTAAAATCTCTCTAAGGAGTGATTGCAGTAAGAGGTGAAAGCAAGTGTAATGTTCATACCCACTTCAACATGGCTGTTCCGTTCGAACGGATTTTACTACGATTTTTTAACCTCAAGAGGAGGACATCTCCTCTAGCTGGTTGATGATGCACAGCCGCATCCGATATCTTCGAATATATATATATATATATATATATATATATATATATACATACACGCATTGATATATACTTACATAGATGCATATATATATATATATATATGTATATATATATATATATATGTATATATATATATATCTGTATATATATATGTGTGTGTGTGTGTGTGTGTGTGTGTGTGTGTGTCTGTGTCTGTGTATAGTATACACACATGGAATATTCATTATATCATTACATAAACATAAACACTCACACAAACTCAATCATGCATGTATATAGTGATATATATCCGTATATGTATATTGATGCAATTTCTTTTCTTTCTTTTTGTTTTTTAGGAGGTGACTTCGTATCAACAAGAAAAGCATAAATTTCAGACTAGTTATACGTATCCCACTGAAGGTTCTTGTCGGAGAAGATAATTCATGTGTATCCCAAATCTTTAATACAAGACGTGTGTGTTCAATCGAAGAAGAAAGTAGAATTTGTTGAAACATCTTGTTCAACGAAACAAAAATACGTCTTAATGACAGAATTAGATTCTCGCCACTTCATGAAGTGATATGGCATTCCTGATACCAATTCCGTTGCGGCATGTGATTTCTCTTTGTTACTCACTGAACTGGGGAACCTGACAAAAAGGGTAGCAATTATAAAGGAATAGACCCTCTTCTTGATATCACCCTATTGCAGATATAGCATCTATATCTGTCTTAATTTATGCACTAACCCTCTAAAGTAAGAGAATAACAGAAAAGACACACAGAACGTCCTAGTGAAATTAAATATAAACAAAAGGAAAAGACAAACGGATTCACGGCTTTAATGCTCGTGCTCATTTGTATTCTTCATTCATAATTGATCAACAACTAAACATCAATAACAACATCAACCGCAGCAGCAGCAGCAGCAGCAGCAGTAGTAGCAGCAGCAGTGGCAGCAGCAGCAGCAATAGTACCTACATCAACAACGACGATCGTTTTTAAAAGCCAGAAACTGTTTCAACATCATCAATATTCTCGAATCGAACAACAACACTGGATTCGATATTAGTAGCCGTTGTTTGAGAATTATGTAAAATCATGTATTATATGTAACAATCCATTATTTAGTCCGATATTTTTTGTAAAACTATAAGTGATCATAAAAAAGAAAGCGGTTATGGATTCATCTGCTCTCTTGAACAACAAAGACATAATTTCTAATGATAAAGCAGAGCAATATATTCGTGATAATGTCTACGCTGTCGGGTTTTGGATATGGTTTGGTGGATTTCTTCTGATTTTCGGACTCTCAGGTAACATGATTTCTATTTACATTCTCACTCGAGCCTCGATGAAAGTGCAAAGGCTTAATATTTACCTCTTATCTCAACTTACTGTTGACATGGGGTCTGTTATATGCACCTTGCTCCGTAAATGGCTAGCATTCACGTTTGGTATCCATGTGACACAACTGAATGAGTTCTTATGTAAATCAGGTCAATTCTTCTCTTCGTTTTTCATTGATTGCTCATCTTGGAATTTAGTTCTCATATCCCTCGAGAAGATGATGTTTGTAACTAAGCCACTGAGTAGTCACGTTCAAATCCATTCTCGTGCCAGCTTATTAAAAATCACTGTAACATTTGTTATACTCGCAATGTATGATTCCCATTTTCTCATTGGCATGGGAGACACGACAAAGCAGCAGCAACTGTTACTAGTCTACGTGAACGAGAATTCATCTAGCAAACACGCCAACACAACCGAATCAAAAAGCAACGTTGCTTTGGATTTTCCCAGCGAATCACAATTATTTGAATTAGGCAAGTGCACTCTGAATTCCATAAAATATCTCTACTTCGTTGAAAATTTTGATAACTGGCTACGTATATTCCTACACAGCATCATTCCATCAGTTATTATGATGATATGTAACGTACTGATTATACGGACGATACTTTCTAGACCCTTGTTATGTCAAACAAGTACTTTAGATTCCCGAAGGCGTCGGATATCCGCTAATACTAGAATGGTTGTCTATAATAACATATTTTTTTTCCTAACATGTACACCTGTCTCGGTAAATATTTTATACGATGTCTCCCACGACGGTTACAAAACGTCGAAAACATTTTCATACCTTCGTCTCCTTTCACTAACTCACCACAGCATGAATTTTCTCTGGTATATAGTTACAAATAAACAGTTTCGTAAAGAATTAGTTGCAATATTTCGGTGTTTCTCACATTGTAAATACACGAAAAAAGTTAAAGTTAAACCTAGCTCTTCGCAAAAACAGGAAATCAGTTTCATTTCTAGAGGATTCCCTCTGAAATACTTTAAGAATATTTTATCAAAAAATAACCGACTATGAAGAACAATGTTTATGAGTTCAACATTCACACTGATGCTGCTACTACTACTACTACTACTATTACTACTACCACTACTACTACTGCTGCTGCTGCTGCTCTACTGCTCTGCTGCTACTTCTGTTGCTGCTATAATGCTTTTATGCCGAGTGCAGGCATAAAGAAATCCAGAAAACAACATTTTAACTATTTTGATATAAATGGAAAGAAAAAAAATACGAAGCGAAACAACAACAAAAAAAACAACAACAACAGAGAAATAGCAGCATCAAAAGCAACTTTTATGATAACGGATAATAAAATAAAATTTCTTTCTATCTACTAAAGTGATAAGGCGAGACATTTTGTGGGAAGGGTGAAGTCGATTTACATTTACTCCTGTGACCAACAACGGGTACTTATTTCATCGACGCTGAAAGAATGAATTGCAAGAGACGGAAGAAATGCTGCTAAGCAATTCTCCCAGTTTAAAACCTTACTACTACTACTAATAATAATATTAATAATAATAATGACAGGACCTAGGATGCACCATCCAAAATCTGACATAGAAAGGCTATATATGCAGCGTATAGAAGGTGGTAGCGGCCTTATACACCTGGAAAACTATTATAAAATAACCACCATAGTACTGTAAAAATACCTACTCCAGAAGCAAGGAAAACTAATACAAATAGCCACAAAACATGAGCAAAACAAAAAACTGTTTTCAGCATTTAAGGAAGCTGACAAATACAAACAAGAAATCATACTACCTAATAAATATGAAGAAGAAACAAAAAAATCTATAAAACAAATGAAATCCAAATTAAAACTAGAACAGCAACGGACCATGTTAAAATGATGGCAAGAAAATCCCCTTCATGGCACATACCGGGCTATACTAAATGCAAAAGAAATAGACAGACAAAAATCCCACCAATGGTTGAGAAGCTCAGGGCTCAAAGCAGAGACTAGAGGATTTTTAATTGCAGCACAAGACCAAAGCCTCCCCACCAGAAATTACCAAAAACATATAATGAAAAGTAACATAAGTAAATGTAGAATATGTGAAGATGGACAAAAAACAATAAATCATATTATCTCTGGCCGTCCTGGCTCAGAAGGAATATATTCAGAGACACGACAGAGCTGGGACTTGCATACACTGGAAGCTATGCCAACACTATGGAATAACAACAGAAAAAGCACACGCCAGAAAAGGTCACAGAAAATGAGAAAGCAACCATATTCTGGGATACACACAAATAAAGAAATTAAGGCCAATAGGCCAGATATATTTGTCAGAGATCATGAAGAAAAACAATTCTTTCTAACTGATGTATCAACACCGACAGATGACAACGTTTCTCTAACAGAAATGGAGAAAGTTTCAAAATATAAAGACGTGGTAATAGAGGTAATTCGAATGTGGAATCTAAGAACAGAAACAATTCCTATCATAGTGGGTGTATTAGGTATGATAAAAAAATTATTCAGACAACTACACAACAAAGACACCAGAACTTACAAATATACATAACATACACAAAATTGCGCTACTGGGTACTGCACACATCCTACACAAAACACTTTCAATACAGTAATCATAAGAGCATCACAGCAAACCACAGCACATACCCAAAGCACACAGAGCTGAAGTGAAAGCACGTTATAAAAATAAAACTACTGAATGATGATGATGATGATGAAGATGATGATGATGATAATCATAATAATAATAATAATAATAATAATAATAATAATAATAATAGCAATCCTTTGTATTATAGGCACAAGGCCTGAAATTTTGGGAGAAGGTGCTAGCCGATTACCTCGACTCCAGTGCTTAACTGGCAATTCTTTGATCTACTCCGAAAGGATGAAGAGCCTCAGCAAAAAAAAAAAAAAAAAAAAAAAATTACAATATCGATGTCGATGATGATGATGGTGACGACTTTCATCAAGAGATGAAGTTTATAGACCTTGAGGATTTTAACGAACATCTGAAGAATTTTTTACGCAATGCAATAATAGCAATTTGCTGACAAAGAGGAAATTTGCGTAGAAAAGGGACAACCTTTCGAACAGTATATAAAGAAGGAAAAATATGGGCAAATCTTTGACAGCTATTATATGTTAACAATCCTTTGTATGTGGCCCTTCGTTGCCTAGTTTGATATACGAACATTTCACAGAGGATTCGGGAATTGCCTTCTAGCAATATTAGGACAAGGAATCAAAAAGGTTACTTATTTCGGAGTGAGTAATCTGCCGTTAAAACTGGACTCTTAAATTTGCTACACTCATACACACACATACACATGCATACACGAAAATATATGGTTTGAGTATTGTTGCTTTTGTTGCATTCTTATTTATTCCGTCTGATTATTTGAGTATCTTTTATAAATTTTCACTTTTATATATTGTAGAAAACCTCTGTTCTCTCCTCGTCTTTATGTACAGTATCTGTGTGATCTACACATTCCTGTGAGCTCACCATTCAATGTTTGCTTCTTACATGCTATTGTATCTCTTCGAGTCCTTATTGCAAATAAAATAAATTATTATTAATACTGTTGTTGTTGCTAAATGTCTGTATTTGAAAAAGGACATTTGTTGCCTTAAAGTAATTTATTATTAAACCCACCAATTTTCTGGAGGACTGTTGGTCTTTCTGATATTCTTTCCCTTCCGAATGTTTTTTTCTTTTTTAAATTATTAAAGGGGGCCAGAATGGAACGAAAAAGGAAAGAGACTTTCATGGTAAAATAATATAGTGTTTCAAAAGGAATATGGATGGTAGTTGGAAATACACCAACGAAAGAATTCGCTTACATACGTCTCGACTTGCCGTTCGGAGTGACGTGCTTAGTAGAGCAGCTACCACACTGCGATTTATTGAGTCTCTTCTCACGAACGACACGATCCGCCCTTTCGAGGCGACCCCGCACGGAAACGAAGAGAACAAACGCTGCAACTAAGAAAGGAAGTCGTTCGCGGCGGCGGCGGCGGTGGCGGCGGGGGTAAGAGCCATCAGGGGCCCGCCGGCAGCGTTGTCAGCTCGGATACGGAGCCAGAAGCGGACGAAGAGACGCGCGAAGATGGCAAACAAACAAACAAACATAGAAACGAACGAGAAAAAGAAAGGAAAAACCCTACCACGCGGTAACAGGGAACGAGCGCAGTAAGCAAATTTGCAACTGGAGGCAAGCCAGCAGCGCAGCGAAGGAAAATCAAAGATATGGAGGGAAGGAGAGGATGCCTACACAATACAATCGGCCTCATCGCACGGCAGCGGCGGCTTTTCGCTTGAGAACGGGCACCTTCGGCCGCCCCCACACCCTACCGGTGATACAAATTCCCTTTCCTATCCCAGTTCTAAAGCCAACGTATAGCAGCATCATCAACATCGGGAACGATATCATCAACAGCAATGATACCCAAATCACATTAAGACATTACTAATATATACCAGCGCCACAGTAGTATTGTTATGTCTCAAGCTACTTCTATCTAGCACCTTCGGATGTTCTCTACTCAGCCGCTACACAACTGCTACTCAACAGTCACTCAACAGCTACTGTACTGCTACTCAACGCTACTATCACGGTCAGAATACCTTGATTTATATGTCTTGGGAGATCCTACTTTTTCGCCTGGGGGCGTCGACACAACAAGTATCTTACAATCATCAATGTTATATAATACCACATTATTATACCAGCTTCATATTAATATGCATAATGGTTCCAAATATAATTAGGAAATTACACATTAAGAATGTTTTATCTTTGGTTAGTTACTGAATCTACGGCCATGCACCCATACCGCTTCGAAGGGCTTAGTTAAAGACATCGACCCCTGTGCATATTTCTAGAGTAATTGTTCTCTACATACCTTCACTGAACCTTTAATTTACGCGGATGTAAACAAGCCAGCAACATGCACGCACGCACACACACGACAAGCATTTGCATAGTTTCCATGTACCATATTCAATATGGAGACATTCGTCCGTCTGGGAATTCAGAAGACATCAGCAAAATGTATCACCGGAGACCACGTTGCAAAGTGAAATTGTTAACTGCAGAGCCATGGCAGCTAGAGAAGTATCAGTTGTCCAGGATAAAAGCTGGTACGTCTTTTGTGACGTAAGTGTCGCCTCCAGAGTGGATTTAGAACACATGATGTAAATAATCGTTGTAAATCACTCTATGATTCAATCCAACTTACACATTTTAATACCGACATTATTAACCAAAAATGATTTAAAAAATAGTATTGAAAAGAGACGGATAAGAAGTATGAGGGAGAGAACATTTTGGTATGAGGTGAAGATTGAAAGATAACAAATATTTATATGTATATATGTGTATCTCTCTCCCTGTGTCTATCTGCCTCTGTCTCTCTTTCTCTCTCTATGTGTATATATATATATATATATATATATATATATATATATATATATATATATGAGTGTGTGTAAAGACAGAGAGAGAATTTTTTCACCAATTCCATGTGGATGTTTACATAAGAATTTGAAAAAAGTTTTTCGTACCCAACATATAAGATACTAGCAAAAACTGATATATGTAATATGTATGTTGAAATAATATGCACACGTATATTCACACCCTGCTAAATCTACGTGTGTGTATGCGTGTGTGTCGCACTAACAATTTGCAGACATATGATGCTGCTGGTGCTGATGATGATGATGATGGTGTTATTAATAATAATAGTAATGATAATGATAATGAAAATATGAAACAATCATCTTCACCCACATTACACGAAGCCAAACACATTCACAGAAATACACTGAAACAGAAACACACACACAGACACCCACACACACACACATACGCACACACACACACAC
>NC_068993.1:47521246-47524980 GCF_001194135.2 Octopus bimaculoides
ATATATATATATATATATATATATAGATAGATATAGATAGATAGATATATATATATATGCACTCATATATATGTAAACATTCAGATATTACGCCAAGTAAACAGAGACAGCAAGATACTTTCTAGTAGAGTCTAGAATATCTGTTGCAGAATTTAAAAATACATAAGAAAAATTGTGAAGAAGTCTTCAACAATATTAATATTTAAGTGTATGAAACGAAAATTTTGAGTAAGAAACTAACAAAGATATTTCATTAAAAACTAGAAACTAAATAAAATATTCGCAAAAATAAAATATTGAAATATTAATATGAAGACATGATATGACGAACATTTCAAATTATTCTGTAATATCACAGAATATTCTATCTACTTATGGAATAATGTAAGTACATCTCAATACGTTTATTTATTCAAATATCCAGTTATTCCTTCTTTGTGTCTACAAAAGATATTGATAATTATTGCATATTAAAACCTTCTTTTCTTTTCTATAGAACTTGTAGGCGCTGAAAAACAACAGCAGTAGCATCATCGATAACCAAAGCAACAAAACATCAATGCAGTATTTGGTAGGAAGCATACTCGCCTATCTAAATTTGATATTAACTGAATGTCTACAATTTTTGTTGCTTATTTTACTTTATCATTTCTTGTCGTGTCTTGAGTAGATGTTAATAAACACACTTGTTTTATTAAAATCTATCTCCTCGAGTTTTCACAACTTTTGGAGTAAGAATGACAAAAGCATAAGCAACAGCCGTAAGAATTCATAGATGACGATGCAGACCTAAACCTAGGTAAATTTATTCTCATAACACGTAGTAGTTCCACATGTACCTACAGATGCAAATTTTGGACAGGTTGTCAGTTCTGCATCCTGGAATCACTGATTTCGTTTCTTACATTATGAACTTTTAACCAGGAGACTCGAAATATCTTTATCATGACTAGGCCTGTGCTCAAACAACATTCTACTTAGGCCACAGATTACATCTTTTTACCCACAATGATCTACCTAGATGCTTCTCAACCGACTCTGCGTTGTTCTTCATGTTTCGATATCTTCTTTCAATGCCCAGTTTACTCAGTGTACGAGCAGTGAAGGTCCGAAAGCCGACTTCCACTAGCAAGCATCTCGGGTTCCATCCAACTTGTTGCAGACTTTCCCCAAGTCACCATACTTAGATCACTTCTTCTGTTGCATCTCTCCTATATCTTATCTCCTCCTAGGATACAGTTAACTTCATTGCAATAAGCTGCTTTGTCACAAAAGTATTCGGTTTCGAAAAGATCCGGTTGTACAATAACTTTGAAAATCATAAGACGGTCAAACAATATGTTAAAAAGTATATTTGCTTCGAGATAACGACTTAGCTTGAACCCGATAACTTGTTCTACAAGAAATGGCGGCCAATTCTATATTATAAGACATCATGAAATCTTATGAAAAAGATTAGTACCAAATTTATTTCGAGATATACTGATGCAGATAAAATAAATGTAATGTTTCCTAAGAAAATGCGTGACTTCTTAGCATGTGGTCTTTGTGTTCTACTCCCAAAGAATAATGAAACCAGTCCATATCCTGTTTATTCACCACTTATAAAATTTTAACATCTAGCCTCGGAGAGAAAGCATATGCATTCATAGAACAGAACGCTGTTTCCTCACTGAACAAAATGGGAGCCGACGTGGCTCATATGAATGCAAAGATCAACTCCTAATTAATCACATGATACTTGAGAACTTCAGTCCCGCATGGATTGATTACAATAAAGGCCTTTGATAGCATATTATACGTATGGATCTTGCAGTTGCTGGGCCTTTTCAAATTTCTCCTGCAATTTTAAACTTCCTGAAGCATAATTTGTCATTGTGGAATACGAATTTCCGATTATATCACTAAAATGCAGTGATTTAATAGGAACAATTATACCACTCCATCAATTGTGGAATTTTCTATAATGATTCACCTTCACCTCTAAATTCTTGCGCAGCACTAACACCTCTTACATGTGAACATAAGAGAACAGAGTAAGGGTAACAAAATCACAAGAAAATAAGGCATCTATTTTATATGGATGACTTAAGATTCTATGGCAAAGGCAATGATGATCTTGAAGGCCTATTACGTACTTTAAAAGCTTTCAGTGATGACATTGGGGTGGATATTGGTCTGATAAATGTGACAAGGTTACTTTTCAGAAAGGGAAATTGAAGACCTCAAATTCAGTTGTATCAAATGTTCACTCACTTATAAAAGAAATTGGGCAGGAACAAACTTACAAGTACCTAGGAATAAATGAAGGCTGTAGCATTCAGCCTGCAAGCATAAGTAGATCAAGAAGGAATGTTATAGTTGAGTTTGGAGCATTCCTGAAATCTGAGCTAAATGCACATATTCATTCATATAAAGGTGTTAGCCGTAAATTACTTATAGCTTCGATGTGTTGAACTAGAATATCAGTGGAATAAAGGAAGAAAATGCGTAAGCTGCTGTATCGTTACATGGTGCACAACTGAAAGGCAGACGTGAATCGTTTTTGTTCTTCCCGGAGCCCTAGGAGATCGAGGCTTGAATCAATCTTGATTTTTTTTACAAAACAACCACATTCAAACATCTAACGAGTGGATGCTAAAACTAGTTGAACATTAGAAGAAGTGTAAGATACTTCATTTTCGTCCGACGAATAGAGTTGCAGTTGATCCGATCAACAGAACAGCCTGATCGTGAAATTAACGATAGTTGAGTACTCCAAGGATACGCGTACCATTAACATAGTTCTGAAGGAGATTCAGCGGGACACAGGAAGTGAAATGGCTGGCTGTTTGAATTAGAGGTACCATATATTTTTGGCAACTGAGTAGACTAGCGCAACGTGAAATAAAGTTTTCTGCTCAAAGACACAACGCACAGCCGGAAATCGAACGCGCGACCTCACTACCGTGAGCTGAATGCCCCTACACACCAACTCACGCGCCTTCAGATGTATTTACGCGTATATAGATATATGCATATATGCATAAACATATGACTTTGATAACGAAATAATATATTATACGTTGTAAGACAAAACTATGTGTATATATTGAATGACCTACTCACTTGATATCACGAATTTGTTGTTATACATTCAGACAAAAGAAACATTATGTGAATGAATTATTAAATTACTTGTTTATATTATAACAGTTTATTAATTTAAAAGCGAAAAGCTGTCAAACAATCTGATAGAGCTACGTAGACTAATTTTCTGCACTTACGAATAATCATAATGAAAAATGTAACACCATATAATAATAACACAAGATGATAGAGTTGTGATTATGAGAAATGAAAAAAATGAGTTTGTACAAGAAACCTTCAGACAGAGAGTAAAATATTTAGTCATTTGAAAATTATGAGCAAAAATATCTCGTGTAACATTTAAAAAAATTTTCTTATACATTGTCTTTCCTGACAATGGTATTTTTCTCTTATATTGATTTGAAGTGATATAAATGGTTGATTACTATATCTTTCTATTTTTATCTGCTTAATGATATCTATTTCAGGGTTTACATACAACTATATACACATACATATATGTATGAATAAATGTATGTATGTATATATGTATGTATGCATGTATGTATGTATGTATGTATGTATGTATGTATGTATGTATCTATCTATCTATCTATCTCTCTAACCATATGTGTGTATCTGTGTGTCTCTATGTATATGCACAT
>NC_068993.1:47525313-47525975 GCF_001194135.2 Octopus bimaculoides
ATATATACATAGATATATAATGCAGACAGTATAGATACGTGCTACTAACAGTTTCTTGCACTGGAGACGCGAGTCTAGGCAGGATTTTTTTTATAACATGCATTGTGTTTCCAAGCAATCTTTAAGCTCTTTTCAATATTTAACCTTCATTGGACGGGGTACTTTTCTTGTCGATCTTAACAATACTAAGTATAAATGGTAGAGATTAATAATATGATAAATCTTGATCAAGTTCCTTTTTTGCATGTCTGTGTTTCGCCTCTGGGTACCGAGGGTCTTCACCAATTTGGGAATAATGAAATGAAGAGATTACTAACATTTCTTTTTCAGTTTCACATTCCTTTCTTTCTCATCTTTATTTTGCCTTTTTTGCCATTATCCTTTCATCTAATATCGTATCCCTCCACCATCGTTCTCTAAGACAGGAAAACCTATTTACAGATTGTGTAAATCGCATCCTTTCTTCAGTCGTAACTTGTTTGAAGATCCTGTGTACACACAAAAGTAATATACACACAGAGCACAGGCACACACACACACACACACACACACACACAGACACACATACACACACATACACACACACACACACACAGATACACTCGTATATATTAAAGGGCATTTAGAAGCATTGAAATTACTGTTGAGTCTACAAGAACATG
>NC_068993.1:47526405-47527966 GCF_001194135.2 Octopus bimaculoides
AGAGAGAGAAAGAAATCAATATATATATATATATATATATATATATTGATTTCTTTCTCTCTCTCTCTCTCTCTCTGTTTAATATACGTGCTTATATTCACATGTATATGCATATCTAAACACACACACACACATACACAGAAAGACACACACGCATATACACTCATAAATAGATGCAACGGATTTGAACTCATGATTTCGATAAACGAACACCTTTTCTCGCTCAAAGTCTTAGTCGCTCCGTAACTATACCTATTGAATATCTATTCACCATGAATATAGACAATACATGCAAAATCCATTTAGGTCAATCACGCTCATCAGTCACTTCTATAATTACCATCGACACTAATATGACAGCCACTATCAATGCGATGCAAACCGCATCCCAGTTAACATCATCACTAATAACGCCAGTCCATCACAACAAATACCATGAGCTCCACAGGGTCTGCGTGCAGGGATTCCAGACTTGTTGTCTCCTGATGTATTTTATTCATTTCCTCGCATCCTTGATCAATCTATAAGCTGTCTTTATATCTAAAATGTTCATTTCAACAAAATCTCAGAGCATCCGTCAACCGTTCGTTCATCTATATAACCTTCCCTTATTCCTCTATTCGTCCATGCCTCCTTTCCACCTTCTTTCCATCCATTCATCCATCCATACAAACAGAATTCACCCAGCAGGCCTGACAGTGCATGCGATCATTAATAAATGTGTCAATCAGTCAATGGAAGCACCAAACCAGCTATCGTCTCCGTATCACCGCCAACGCTACGATCGTCTATACCACCGTCTCTACCGACATTGCTAACGCAATCAACAACGATATCAACATTTTCAACTATGAATACAGTTGCAACTAATATCATCAAAACAGCAATCACGAAGCACGCCATCAAAAGCAACATCTCTGTCTTCATCACCACTACCACCACCTCCAACATCACTGCCATTAATACTACGAGGACTACCATCACTATCACAACTATTAATACGATTATCGTTCACACAGGCCGCTGTCACAAATGTCACCATCACCACTATAACCACATGGAGACATACAATAAAAAAAAAACGTTGAACCCTCAGACAACTACCACTGCTAACAACAACATTGTCCTTTGCCCTCTTACCAACATCTTTGTCATTACTTCTCCATCTTTCAACCATTTTGTTTTTACCAAATCACGTCAATATGTCGGAAGTTGTCTCCAGTCAATCTATCATTTGGTCCAATGGTTGCAGATTGTTAATAGCACAGGTTGAAGGATAAATGTAAACAGTAAAAAATATAGCAAAAATTAGAGCAAATGCTATTCAGACGAGCGACGAAAACAATATTAACATGAACACGAAAGTTTCAATGCCGTAGCGTTCGCACGACCGCTCGACATTCTAGTGCGATGGCTCAAACATTTCGATATATCGAAATGAATGTGGCATATTTAAAGACAGAAGTCTGTATCGTTTACCTATTCTGATATACATACATATATCTAAAGTTCATACATACATATGTAAACATATATATATATATATATATATATATATATA
>NC_068993.1:47528461-47530967 GCF_001194135.2 Octopus bimaculoides
GTCATCATCTATATCTATTTGGTTCCCTGTGGCCCAACGGCCAACATAGTTTACTTTGTGAAGGTTTTGATGGAGTTCAAGAGAGATATCGTCGCAAAAGGCCAAAGAATGTGTCCCATGACAATACACCTGTCTACACCTCCTTCCTGGTAACCAACTACTTAACAGAAGTGGACATCAAAAGTATCCCACACGTCCATAAAATTCAGGACTTGCTGCCTGTGAATTTTCCCAAGCTGAAAGAGATGAAGGAAGCTCTGTGAAGGTTCCTGGATACCTTCATTTTTGGAGGAGTCCCATGGGACCTTCACGAAATGGTTGGAGCGCCTGAGCAAGAGTATTGAAATAAAAGGAGCCTAATTTCAAAGAGATTAGAGTGTTTTACAGCTTTGAACTTACTAGATGTCTCGCCTGAGCTCAAAACTTCAGGAATACTTCTTGTGCAACAGAAATATAGTTCAAAACTGGAAACTGAATCCTAAAATAAGGACAGTGTTATACATCAAAAATCCGAATCATAACAACTTAGGTTAAAATTTCAGCAAGTATAATGAAATACAAACACACAAATAATAATATATAGAATAAGAAAACGGAAATCCTCGAAGCTTATTCAAACTCGACATTATTTTTCCAAAGATGTAACGGAGCATTGAACGGCATTTTAAATGTATATATTTAGAAATAACTGATAACTGAATGTAAAAGATATTGGCTCTTTCTATATGTCTGTCTGTCTGTCTGTCTCACTCTCTGTGCATATGTTTGTGTGTGTGTGTGTGTGTGTGTGTGTGTGTGTGTGTGAAAAAGCGGAGTGTATGTAAGATTGAATGGTAGAGGGAGAACGAACAAGAGAGAGAAAGAAGGAGAAAAGAGAAAATTAGAAAACTTTTCGATAAATGTTTGTAGGAATTGCTTGAAGCTACAACATATTTCAAATATTGTCTAGAATACTGACCATTTATAGGAAACATAAAAAACACAGATCTCTAGATATAATATTTTGTCAACAGAGCCAATCAAATTAATAACAGGTGTTAAAAATATGTTATAGATAAATGTAGAACCAAGGAGGCAAAATTAACACTTATTTACAGAGGAATTTATTTCATATTACTAAGTACATATAAATATCAGATTTTGAATTCGGTGAAACGGAAAAAAAAATTCATTCCCTTGGCACATGCATTCGTTCACTGGTACGCACGTATATTAATACGTTTTTTTTTTTAAGAGTCAACAGTGTATCCCCACGCTGTCCTTATATAGCATAGACCTCACTGGTGACTCCCAATACTGGGCTGTTTTTAATGAGTCTCACATTACTGTGGTCAAAAGTAGGTTATTCGAAATTCAAGAACTATACAGGACAAAGTGGAGGCACATGGCCTACTGTTTAGGGCAGCGGGCTCGTGGTCGAGAGATCGAGGGTTCGAATCTCAGCCCGAGCGATGAGTGTGTTTAGGAACTAAATACCTAAGCTCCACGCGTCTCCTGCAGAAAGTAATGGCGAACCTCTGCGGGGTCTTTCACCACAACTTTCTCTCACTCTTTCCTCTTGCATCTACCAGTTCACCTGCGATGGACGGGAGTCCCGTCCAGGTGGGGAACCTATACCTCAATGAAACCGGGCTCGAGAAGGAACAAAGAAAAACAACATTCAGGACAAAACGTTTTTTTTTTTTTATTTCTCGGAGGGCTTTCAATTTGAATCAGGAGAAGCTGGGACAGGAACTGGCAAGACATCTGCAAATCACTGTGCCCTCCATCAATGATTGGAGGGTTACTTTCTATAAAATGATTTTTCTGAAAATAAGATAGCAAGGCTTATTTAATAGCATCTCAAAATATAATCCGTGGAAAAATAACAAAGATCGCAAAATGGTGTGGAGTGGGGTTATCTGATACGTTTTACTTCCTTCAGTCATTACATTGCATCCATGCTGGGGCAAAGCCTTGATAAAACAATTCATAGTTTATTGTCGTTCTTAATAACAGAAAACACTTTCATGCAAACACATACAAATCGCACCCTCCCCTCCTTCACTATTAAACAAAAATAACTTCCATTACGCCAGTAATCCTGTTCAATGTGGCTGTAGGTCATAATACCCGTGCAACGCCGGGCTGCATTGTCACCTAGTTATATGTATGTGTTTATGTGTTTCTATACTTTCACAGGCTGAACATAAATTATCGCTACAACTCCTGCAATCTATTGTATTTTGTTGTCAACCTGTGTTGCGTGCAAACCATGATGTAAACCTGGAAGTCTTACGATGTTTCTAATTAGATTTTACTTGCTTACCAATGAAATGTCTACTGATTTATTCTTACTTTGCGTTTATGTCTGATGTTTTCAAAACTGAGAGTTATACATACGTTACCAGCAAAAGATTACATGTATGCATATGTACATTTACCCCACCACCAACACACACACACACACACACACACACACACACACACACACACACACACACACACACACACACACACACACACA
>NC_068993.1:47532788-47534156 GCF_001194135.2 Octopus bimaculoides
ATATATATAGCTAGATAAGTACATAGATAGATAGATAGATAGATATGCATGTAGAGAAATATATGTTTGTTTACATAAACATACGTTTTACATTTGGATATATATGTATACATACGTATATATATATATATATATGTATATGTATGCTTCCGTGCTCAGTCTCAATACGTGGCAATTATACATGACTTATAAGTCTGTCTGTATGTCGTCGGCTTTTTACATATTCTTAAAATTCTCTCATTTGTTTCAGTCATCTGACTGCGACCATGTAGGAGCACCGCCTTCAGTCGAGGAAATCGACCCCCAAAACTTATTATTTTGTAAGCTTATTATTATTCATTATATCTTTGTCTTTTTCCGAATCGCTAAGTTACGGGGACGTAAACAAACCTGCATCGTTTGTCAGGCGATGGTGGGTGTGACAAACTCACAAATATAGTCATACACACACCCACACACATCCACTCACAAATCTTTGGTCGGCCCGAGTGACTGAACCCGGAACCATGTGGTTTGGAAGCAAACCTCTTACCACACAACCATGTCTCTTCAGACCATTTTTTTTTTCAAAACAAATAGACATATATATAACATTCACATATATAAACACTCATATGCATATGTGAACAAGCACCATATTTCAACATATATTTAATACGCTAGTGATTCATGATTCCATAAATGAACACTTCACGAATTTCCTCTGAAATCCATTATCCAATTATTTTAACTGAAATATGACCAGGTCGCTGTAATAATCCCAACAAGCAATATAATGTTGCACAAAATAATTGAAACTCACATGTATAGCTGTTGACTTCGTCATTAAGCACATTGCTTTGCTTGTAAGTGTCAGCAGAATGGCATACAAATGCATAAAAATGATGAAAACGATAAGAGAAGAGCCGACCGTTAGTAGATTCAAATGAGTCGATACGTAGACGCATAGCCGGATATAGGTGTGTGTGTATGTATGTGTGTGTGTGAATGTGTTTGGAAGTATGTTAATGTAGATGGAGAATTGTGGGTGATTGTGTGAGCTTAATTGGTGTGTGGGTGTGGGTTAGTAGCTCCTGCATGCAGATATGAAGATATCAATTATACAAGAATATACTAAAGTCACAAGTAAAATCAAGTATAATATATATCTATATATGAATGTATATGCATATATATATGCATACATATATATATATATGAAGAGAGAGAGCGAGAAAGTGATAGATAGATAGATAGATACATACATACATGCATATATACACACACGCACACACCTATATATGTATATGTATGTCTATGTATCTCTCTATATGTATGTATGTATGTATGTATCTATCTATCACTTTCTCGCTCTCTCTCTTCATATAT
>NC_068993.1:47534551-47535367 GCF_001194135.2 Octopus bimaculoides
ATATATATATATATATATATATATATATATGTATATCTATATACATATATATTATATTACACACACAAGCACACTAACACACACACACACACACACACACACATATGTACATGTATAGAGAGCATGGTGTGAAGCTGTTGTCTATAAAAATGATCGTAGCGGTAAGTGATGCGTGTACTTCCGAATATGTTGAGGATAGTATACAAGTGTACAGACATGTCTTAATGGTGTCTATAGATTAATTAACTGGCGTGGAAGGATATTGAAGATGGCCGCTTTGTCCAATTACTTGGACCGTGGTATGAAATATTGGCCATGTTAAAACAAAGGTATCTTAGCGTATAATGAAAAGGCTTCTATACTTGCCTTCAAAAGGACCCTCACACATTAAGTCTTACACATATTCACATAAACGCGCATGCAACACACACATACAACCATATATATGTGTGTGTGTATACACGCAAAAATACACATATATACATTCAACTATAGATGTATGTGTGAGTGTGTTTATATATACATATGTAAATGCATTTATATACGTACACACACACATGTGAGGCATGTGGCCGCAGTCAAATGACAGAAAGAAATGAAAGTGTAAAAGAGTATAAATCGACCCCAGAACTCATTGTTTGTAAGTCTAGTACTTATTCTATCGGATAATTTTGCCTAACCGCCAGGTTAAGGGGACGTAGATACATCAACATCAGTTGTGAAGCGATGGTAGGGGGACAAACAGACATACAAACATATATAAATATATATATATGCATATATATATATATATATATATATATATATATATATATA
>NC_068993.1:47536056-47537815 GCF_001194135.2 Octopus bimaculoides
GAGAGAGAGAGAGAGAGAGAGATAAAGAGAGAGAGATAGATAGATAGATAGATAGATAGATAGATGCTAAAATGTATATAACACATTAAAATCTAATGTTAGTTCTAGAAAGACCTATTTTAGTGTCCTAAAGAGATTTCATTATCTGATATTCAATATAGTTATTTTCTATTTATGGCTGTATTTTTATTATTCATTTAGATATTTTACAAAGGCATTACACATGGAATATTTCTTGTCTTTCATAATTCCGTCTCATATTCATGATTCCACATATAACTCTACATATGTACGTTACGGAAGTACGTTTATCCGTAATTTTAATATACAATTTGTAATTCATTTTTGACACATTACTACATGATCCTAGGCGGAACTGGTAATTATAGTCAAGTTGTTTTCAGCGTAATCCGTGTAGAACCAGTTGATATGGATGCAAGGAAACATCGAAAATTAGATCTACGTTTGCGCAAACAGTGGAAAAGAGAAACTATAATTTTATAGTTACACGTTCTTACTGAGAAATATCTCCTTTGTCTTATTCTGTTCCTCTGTAGATTTATTTAATAGATTTAAGAGAGATAACACATTTTGTTTGTGCTGCAATTGAATCTAAAAGACATTTACTTATTTGAGATAAAACGTTTCAGCATGTTCCAAATGTTTCATTCCTTCTATATAAATTAATATATGCTGCCATTATACATTACTTTACACAACGATGTAGAAGCTGAACGGCTTGGTGCAATTTATGGATGGCTTATTATATGTTTATATGTTTTTAAAATAATACTTCCTTTTATTGGTGCCTCGTTATTTCTTCTGCGTCTAAGCTTCCAGAACTATCAGTGAAGATATTTAAAGTCGATTCTCTCTCTCTAAAATTTAATGATTAATATTATACGATATATTGTGTGGCAGTTATTCTCTGTTATACAATAATTGTCATTCCAATAACACCTGCAATCTTTTCAGAAGTTATTTATACGAAGCCTTCAACGAAAATACGTCGCTGAATAGCATGGCCAGTTTCATATCTTAAAAAAGCTGGTTGCAGGGTGTTGTGGTAATGTACTTGTTTATGGGATTTTAGTACGGTAGTTGACTTCGGAGACTATAATTCTTGTGTATACAATAATACGCCAGATATAATTAACACACTAACACATGATTTCACATGACAAATGCAAATAATGTGTGACTAATTCTGTTTGGCCAGCTGTTCATGTTTATCGTAGCGTGGAGGAAGGAATCTAGCGAAAAGAACACTAAATATCAATTGAGTGAATCACAATGTTCATACAGTTTTGTGCAAATTCCAAAATGCTTGATATTTAAGGTAATTTTCAAACTTCTAATTTATGTTGTATTGTGCATAAATAAGTGTTATTTAATTAACAAGAAGTTGTTAAGATCACTAATAAAAACTTAGGATTTCCTTTACAGCGTTCTCCTAATTGATGACAGTTTTATAAGAAGCAGATCTATGATCTATTGTATGGAATGAGAAAAGGACCATCACAGGGTTTAAACAGGGGAAGTCAACAAACCGTTGACTGAAACTTAGGATGCCTCTCTCCCCCTTTTCTCGCACATCTACGCATGTTTGCTATGCTACATTCGTACTTAACTCATAACGAGTTGTTATGAAATTGAAATAATTTCAATTCCTACCATTTAGGCTGTGGACTCTCCCTCTCTTTCCCCCCTCTATCTCTCTCTGTATGTATATATATATATATATATATATATATATATA
>NC_068993.1:47539939-47542368 GCF_001194135.2 Octopus bimaculoides
GTAGACAGCAAACACATCTATTAGTTTAACGCTCTTGAAGTGAAAAGGTCTTTAACGTTTCGAGCCTACGCTCTTCCACAGAAAGGAACACAGAAAGAAACAAGGAGAGAAAATAAAGAACGTGTAGTGGCTATCGATCGATAACAACAAGAGTAGGAAGTAACGACAATAGGAAAAAGCAGTATATATATATATATACATGTGTGTGTGTGGGGGGGGGATTATGTACGTATATATGTATGTGTGTGGGTATGCAGGCAATACTGTTTACGTTTTTAAAATTCAGAACATAAATCCTAAGGTTTGATTGGACGCAAGTCTATGTTACAAAGCAGTTAAATAAAATGCCAGAGCGAGAAATGGGATCCGAGATATGAGGTAAACAAGGGGATTAGTCCTCATCGAGTCCGTATAGGAATCTTGAAGCGAGATTAAATTACCAGAACATAAAAGAAATGCTGCACAGTTCACGATCAAGAAGAAATTTATTTTAATGTATAAAAACAACTCTTCGAAAGAATTTCAGAACGGGAGTTAAGTTCATGGTGCGACCAAACAACGAGGCATCTTAAATTTGAAACAATCTTAGGTCAGAATAATATATTTGAAATAGGTGACGGTTACACAGTTCACAATTCTTTCTTCAGTGCAAATGGTAGGAATTTATAGTTAGTAATAAACAAAACAAAACAAATCAATATGTGTAGACTATATCCTCTTTATTTGTCTTACTTTGTAGAATAGTTTATGTTACAATAAACATCAAATAAATAGACTCGAATCTAACACGGAATTTCTTTACATCATAATTGACTCTGCATGGCTAGCAATAAAAGAGCCATGACAATATATAATTGGTTGCAAAGAGAAATAGATGTTTCGAAGGAAAACTATCAAAAATTCCACCAAAGTTCCTCAGTAGGGAGTAGACAAATATGTGCTACTTTTCATGTAGCTCTGTCTTTTAATCTTCACAAAGAGTGTAAAAAGACAAATTAAAACGAGAGAGAACCTAAAATCGGGAACGGATATGTTTTACATCTATAAAGTGTGTGTGTGTGTGTGTGTGCGTGTGTGCGTGCGTGCGTGTGTTTAAACGTGCGTGTGTCTGCACTACAGCTCCGTGTCTTTCTGTCTAAACTTTTGAAAATCAAAGAAATCTGTGAAAAACTTAAACTTAAAAATCTTAACAGATCTCAGTGCATTTCCAACACCTTTGATTATATATATATAACGCCAGGTGAATTGATGAGAATATATTGTGTTACGTCGATTGCCACACCCTGCCCATGAACTTACAAAACACATACCTTGTGTATGTGTACTTGATATTGTATACACACACAAACACACATATATATAGTATATGGTAAATGAAAGACAAAAGATGGAAGAAACGAGAATTGTTATTAATCGCGACAGTTGTTTCGACACATTTAGTATTGATCCCTCACGGGTGAGATACTTGAATGGCCCAGGAAAATCCGACGTTGCAGATCTGTCTCTTCGCTTGATAAATAGATATAATTCGTTAAAATAAGTTCTGCAATGTATCTTCATACCCTTTCTTATAAACACCAAGTAGCTATTTAACTCTATATATGAACGAGTATGCACCAAGCCACACGTATGCATATTTTTACTTCTTCGTGGATGCTTGTATGAGTGAGTGTACGTGCGCTATGCAACTTGCACGAAGGCGTTTATACATCAATATCCGTCCTCGGTTATTTTTCATAATTTTCTCGCTGATTTGTGTGTTCGTTTCTGTCTTGCATCAGTTATCTCATTTTTGATATTTTATACCACTGCAGAACTGCAGAACTGTTATTTCAACGAGTTATATCTATCTATCATCCGAAGACACATATCTACACCGTCTGACGCTCCTGAACCAGATGTTAAGTATCCCACCGTGAGGGATCGAATCTAGATGCGTCGAAACTATTGTCGTGATTAATAACAATTCTCGTTTCTTTCATCTTCTGTCTTTCATTTACCATATACCTAGCGAACATAGAGAAAACGATCATATATTACCAGTAAGCTACCATGTATAAATCATTCGTTTTATTATATATGCACACACATACAAGGCGGCAACCTAGCACAAACTGTAGCAGGCCGGGCGAAATTTCGTCTGTCTTACGTTCTGAGTTCAAATTCCACCGAGGTTGATTTTGCCTTTCATCCTTCATGGAGGCCGATAAATTAAGTACCAGTTGCGTCCTAGAGTTGATCTAATTGACTCGCCCACTCCCCCAAAACTTCGGGCCTTGTGCCTAGATTAGCAAAGTATATATGTACACGAGTGATTGGGAAAACAAAAACTAATTTATTGGGAATTAAATGTATGGATCGAAACAATCAAATGTTTTGGTACCCGTTGAAACTCAAGAGTACCAACGAATTTGAATCAAACTATTTCT
>NC_068993.1:47542558-47543116 GCF_001194135.2 Octopus bimaculoides
TGTACCTGTTTATAACACAGGGAAATCAAAATAGAGTAAATTATAACAAATACGAAGAAGAATAATAAGTTAAAAAGGGGTTTGGATGCATAATAGTCGTAGACTCTATATAATCAGTTATTTTGTGAATACCATTTCTGTAAAAATGTTTACATGAACGCAAGCCTACAAATCAGAAGGTTCCGATTTCGGATCAACTGCTCGGAACATTGAACAAGCGTCGTCTGCCATGATTTGATTCTCCAAGTTTAAGGCCTTTGAATACTGTTGCTGTCATTAACCGTTCCTGTCTTGTTACGCATTTTGTCGGGCTGATTTTTTTTTTCGCAGTTCTATCAAATTCGAGCGTGTCTTTGGAACATTCAGCCACATACGCATTAATTCAATGAAAAAAATCAGTTCAGCTGTTGGAACAATTGAATACTTATCGGTGAGAGTGAAACAGTTACGTTTACGCGAAACCCATGTGCTTGCAAGAAAGTGGACTTGTGTGAACGTGTGTGGTTTATACATACATACATACATACATACATACATACATACATACATATATATATA
>NC_068993.1:47544492-47545350 GCF_001194135.2 Octopus bimaculoides
ATATATATATATATATATACGTACTTGTGTGTACATATGTATGTATGAAGTAGAAATGGTATACAAGCAGATGTATGATTGCTATTATAATAATTAGTGCTGCAAGTAGATTTACTTAATCCAGGTTACTTTCTGCGCAGTTGTTAATTAACCATTATACTACACGTTATTTTGTATAGTATTACCATTTACAAGCTACTGAGCAAACGTGGGAAAAATTTGAATGAAATCAAGTTCATATTAAAGATCGTACGCGTGTTTTCTTTTACACCATTATAGCTCTTTGGACCCCGGCGATAGATATTCCGAACACGTCGGATAATTAAGGAACACCGAAATGTGGAATGAAAGGTAAATAAGGAGTGCGAATAGTGAAATAGATCCAAGAATCTCCAGGTTGCGTGGTGAAAATATTAACCACATATGTTATTCTTATATTCGCACGCCATGACTCACATGTATATAGTAGGCACATACTCAACATATATATATATATATATATATATATACAATTTGACGCAGCTACTAGTAATAATACACCTTCCTACTTTAATTTCAGACATTGAATTTTCTATAATATTAATAGTACCATTATTGTTGCTTCAGTAATAATAATAATAATAATAATAATAATAATAATAATACTAATAATAATAATAATAACAATAATATAATAACAATAATAATAACAACCAATAACATCAACAACAACAATTTTATTTGTTATATTCCTCATCTTGTTTCCTCTTCTTGCCTCTTATTTCTTCTTCTTCTTCTTCTTCTTCTTCTTCTTCTTCTTCTTCTTCTTCTTCTTATTATTATTATTATTATTATTATTATTATTATTATTATTATTAT
>NC_068993.1:47545360-47549507 GCF_001194135.2 Octopus bimaculoides
TTATTATTATTAATATTATTATTATTATTATTATTATTATTATTATTATTATTATTATTATTATTATTATTATTATTATTATTATTGTCATCGTCATCATCATCTTCACTATTATTCCTCCACTCGTATAATCATCATATTTGTTCGCCTTTAATTAAAAAGCTGAATTAAAATCGCAATTTTTTCATTTATTTATTCTCTATTCTTCCCATCGTCACGATAGTCTTAATTAGTACTTCAAGATGGATTGTACCAGTGTATTAAACTGCTTCTAAAGTGTTCCAAGCATCATCAAACTGGACACTTCATACATCCTTATTTTAATTTCGTATAAGACTTAAAGATTTTATATTTACAGTTTTACTTCATATATTCATTCATTCCGTTATACTTTTAATTCTTTTATAATTTTATTCATTCGTCTGTGTAAATTTTCTTATTTTTCTATTCTACGTTATCTCTGTTCGATAATAAAACACTTCATTTCCTGTATTTATTTTGTTTTGTTATTTTTTTTTATTTGCTAGAATAAAAATGAAAGTGAAAGAAAATGTTTTCAATTTCCAAGATATTATTCCTCGCCAAGAAACACACACACACACACAAATACACACATACATGCTCACCTAATACACACACTCCAATACACAGTTGTACGTTCATATATGATACGTATACCTGGGTGTGTGGGTGTGCGGTTGTATGTAAGATAGTTCATACTTCTTAGCTTTATAAGAGCGTCTATTGGATTAAACACTTTACTATTTCAGTGCAGCGTTCCATAAGTATGTCAGGTTACACTCATGCACAAATGCGTATATACAGACAGCTACACAAACATACATGTATACATACGTACAAACATTCATACATACATACATATATACATACATATATACATACATATATACAAAAGACATAATTTATATATGGATGTATAACAAGATGAAAACTCCAAATTAATATGGCCAACGCTATATGGCTGCCACAATGAATCAATATATTCAACATAATGTAGTTTTCAACAAAGCCATTGATATCTTCAAACGAATTTCTTTATTAAAATTTTGTAGAAAATGACACTCGTAGGCGTATGTTAAGCCTTCGCTCAACTTCCTAGAATTAAATTTTCTTTCGCACCGCACCGTATGACCAAAGTTAGTGCCTTAACTTACACAGGAATATAAAGCATCTGATATATGCTGCGTGAAAACAAACAAAAAGAAAAAAAGAAGAGGAGATCAGGATTGGAAGAGATTTTATCATAGAGATTCTCATTCATAGATGTGATCTGGGGTTAAACAGTAGCAAAAGTAATCATGATATCAAGCACGTAAATCCAGATAAAACAAGTAAAGACTTACTTAGGTAATTCATTTTAACTTGCAAAGATTGTATTTCTTGCTTCAGACATCCCTGTATAGTGATTGTTATACATAGATAACTCTTCTAATTGCTTGTGTTGTAAATATTTCCATGACTCAAACAATCGTTATTTGTACCATCAGTCTATTTTGAAGTGGACCTTTTGCTTATTTTATGAGAACTGAGCAGAGGTAGAAGGATTCTACCCATGCCCTTCCTGGCCAGTACCGAAAATTGTGGTGAGAATGCCATAGAAATTATTTGCAGACTGAAAACCCAGTCTCTGATTTCTTGTTACAGTGTTCACTACGCAATGTCAGCCAATAGTTATATATTGGTGTGGAATAGGGTTTCCCAAATATGGCGTAATTCGTAAAAGGGGATTCTGCTTAGTTCCTTCCTAAAACTCTTTCAAGCGCAACTCATTGCTCCATGTAAGGCAATAATAAAATCTACCGGTCCATGAAGCCTTGCATACGATACAATATTACTCTTTATTCCTCCAATGCTTAGTTTCCTCATCTTTAGTTTTATCTTGCTTCCAAACCTTCCCGTACAACTTTATTCACGGTTACCTATTCTCATCTCACATCACGTCCCACCACTAACAAGAACACACCTTCAACTTTGGTCATTCGTCATTTACTTGTCAAGCAGCACAAGAGATGATGACATCACTCTCTCTCTCTCTCTCTCTCTCTCTCTTCTTCACTCCAAGATGAAGGATAAGGTTAGGAACATTTGACTCCACAACTCATCACAGCAATGTACCTCCTTGAACACTAATATAACCTTTCACATGGACGAACATAGCGACACAGACCATCATAACACTTCCTAACAATCTCCACAAATCCGATAGATTCAGTATTGAACTGTTATCAGAAATTCTACCCCCTCATATAATATGAGACCTTAGTTAAATCTAGTATTAATTTTTAAATCAGACATTCTCAAATAACTAGGAATGGAATACTTCATTAGTGACCGTGCCTTGGGACAAAACAGGTTCTGATTGATTTAATTAGATGCTCTGTCAAATTCATAAATTTCTGCGTGGCAACAATCTCACTGAATGTCAATATTTCTGAAACGGTTGGTGGGTTTCTTTTCTTTAATTCGTACATAACAACTTCATCAACATTGGATTAGACTTCTGTATATGTGTGTATATATAATATCTGTACACTATACACACACACAAATATATATCATGTACATAAATTTATAGGTGTATACATACATATACATACATATAATATATCTATCTATCTCTCTCTCCCTCTATATACGTTATAGTCTAAGTAACCAAGAAATAAACTGGAACATCGGATGCGAACTAAAGGAAGATTACCAAAAGACACACAATCAGAGGGGCCAAACCGTGGGTCTTTACTCAGATATTCGGTATCTGTATCTGCCCCGTCCTCTTACTATATATACATACATACAAATAATAATAATAATAATAAAAATAATAATAATAATAATAATAATAATAGTAACAACAATAAATAAATGATTCCTTCTCGACGCATTCCAGGTTCATAAGGGCCGGTTTCCAGGTTTCAATGGCGTATATATTCTCCACCTGGACGGGACGACAATCCATCGTAGTATTACACATTTTTGCCAGCTGAGTGGACTGGAGCTACGTGAAATTAAGTGTTTTGTTCAAGAACACAACGCGTCGCCCGCTCTAGGAATCAAAACCACAATCTTACGATGATGAGTCCCACAGTCTAACCACTAGTCCACACATACACTCACGCCCACACAGACACACACACACACACACACACATATTGTACTTTACAGTCTAAAAAGCCAAGAAATAAACCGGAACATCGGATATGAATTAAAGAAAAAGTACCAAAAAACACACCGACAGAAAGGATTTTGACTCAGAGAAATTCAGTATCTGCCTGGATATTATATCCCTCATCTTACTATATATATATATATATATATAAGTAACATAAGGTAAAATTATAAACACGGGAAATTTCAGCCATTTCTCTGCAGACTGAAAAAAAAAATGAATAAATTTAATCGATTTTCGATCATAATTGGGTTCTCATGAGAAGCATCCGCATCATTTTGACAGTCTCTAAGTAAGCAAGCAGCCAAAATGTTTATATACTCAACCAATACAGCAGTTACACTATGAAGGAGTTCCTAATTTGCATACTGAAAGATTTTAACACTCTATGAATGATTATATATATATGCTATGGGTATATTATTAAATGTGTGTGTATGCTTGCGTTTGTGCACACACACTCATATGTAACTACTGTGAACGGAGTATGTCTTTTTCGAAGTAAGAGACTCATTCACATCATTGCTTGTGAAAATAAATGCCATAGCTACGTTGTTGGAAAATACTAGGTTAAAATATTGGTTTATACCCTATTATTCTCCATCTAATCCTTTTTGAACAGTGGCAGCCTGTCACATATTATCGGAGTTTTTTGAGAAGTCTTCAAAACTTAATTGAAAATATGAAAATTGTTGCCACCAATGCGATTTTTCCCATTTATATGCAACTGCGAGACTTCAAAGGATGAGATTCGTGGTGCAAAGACGACATGAATTTGTGTATGATACAGGTTAAGGTTTTCATCTGAAGTTTCGGATAGGAGCGTAGAAAGGTAGAAATCAGGTTTCACAGAATTATGATGATGGAACACCTCAGCTGTTAATGTAAAGCGCACTAAACGAACACGGATTCACGGCCATATATCTATCTATCTATCTATCTATCTATCTATCTATCTAT
>NC_068993.1:47549911-47558506 GCF_001194135.2 Octopus bimaculoides
ATATATATATATATATATATATACAATTAAACCTTGGGAGAGGCATTATGCCGGTAATACACATACGAAATATATATATATATATATATATGTATATATATACATATATACATATATATGTATGTATGTATGTGCGTATATATATATGATATATATGTATGTATATATGTGTGTGTGTATATATATATATATATACATACATATATATCGTAATATGTATATACATATACATAACATGTGCGTGCGTCGTTGTATGTATGCACGTATGCATATTTGTATATAGACACACACACACGTAGACGCATATATGTATACATAAATTTACTCATGTGTATGTCGATGTATACGTATACAAAATTTGGATTTATAAATTTATGTATATGTTTGTATATGTGTACACGTATCTGTGCATGTATGCGCACACACGTGGATGCAAAAGCCTTTCGAGTAGTGGCTAAGTGTTGTTCAAATTTATTTCGTTTGAGACTGAAAATTATTAGTAATCCGCTTTGTGTCCTCTTGTCTTTATCTCAATATTGATAAAAGAACTTCAATCTAGAAAATGAATCACGTTAACATTTTATTTTTTGCAGTATTTCACTTTATCGAATATTATTTATTTATTCGTTTATTAACGTTGATCAACTGTTTTATTTCTTCCTCTATAAACACACGTTTATCTTCTTCAACCCATTCACTTTTACATTCTTCTCTCTTTTTCCTTCTCTTCATTTTTTTTTCAAGCCTTTACTTTTTCATAAATTATATTCTGTAAGCCATTTTACTACCTTATTTCCCCACTTTCATTACATTCTTTACATTCATTTCTGAATTTTGTTCAAATATATTCTAGAGCATAATGAGAATCATCAAAAATACACCCACGCCCCTCTCACTTAACACTCGAAAAATGAACTTGAAATTATCTGTAAATGTCTTGTACACATTTACAAATCGTTTTGTTACTGTGTGTATGTATGTATATATATATATATATATATATATATATATATATATATATATATATGTTTTGTAATTTTATTGTACTGTCATTGAATTTTAGTTATTTTTTTCTAGTTTTCTTGGACTCTACGACTATTAATGCCTTGGAGTCACAACATTTTGGCTTGAAAGAAATGCCATTCCCTTGCAGGATTTAAGTTCAGTAATGTTTCACGAGCGGGGACCAGTCAAATACATGGACCCCGGTACTTGACTGGTATGCTATTCTATCGACACCGAAAAAACGAAAGGAAAATTCGATCTCGGTGGTATTTGAATTCAGAGTGTACAAGCCCGAATAAATACCGCTAAGCATTTTCATTGATATCGTGTACCTCTTACTTGTTTCAGTCATTTGACAGCGCCCATGCTAGGTCATCACCTTGAAGAGTTTTAGTCGAATAAATCGACTCCAGAACTTGCTTTTCTTTTTAAAACCGGGTACCTATTCCATCGGTCCTTTTCCCGAACCGCTAAATTACCTCGAAGTAACTATACCAAAACACCGGTTGTCAAGCGTTGATGCGTTATAAATACAGACTCAAAGACGCACACACATAGATGTATACATATATATGTATACGGCGGGCTTCTTTCAGTTTCTCTCTATCAAATATACTCAAAGGATTGGGTCGGTCCGAGGTTATAGTAGAAGATACTTTCCCAAACTATCATGCAGAGAGATTGAACCTGGAACCATGTGGCTAAAATGCAAGCTTCTCACAACACAGCCAAATCTGCTAAATATTCTTCCAGCTGGCAGACTATTTCGATTTTGTAGGTTTTATTTAAACCTTATTCAAACCTCCGAATTGGCATACTCTTTAGAGTATCGAAAAAAATATGTTTTGAAACTTTACTTTCTGCGTTCAAATTCTACTGATCACAGTTTTGCATTTCATTCTCTGAGTGTCGATAAAATAAAGAAACAGAGGCTATGATATCCCTCTAAATTCGTTCCCTTCTGGCTAAAATAGAAACTGTCATTAGAAATTATTAAGTTAACGAACTTCCAGGACCTTTAGGATGTTGCTAAGTTGTTATGTTCAGAAAGGATATATCTATACGTTGTGTGTTCATATCACACAGGGATCAAATTTTGCCTTCCATTTTTCTGGATTGAAAAAATAAGCATCCCTCAGGTATTAACGTGGACAGATGGTAACGAGAAAACATGTTATTTGGAGAAACGTATTACGTCAAATAACATGCTTTCTCGTTGCCAACCGTGGAAATAATTTCCCATTTCTTCCTACTTGTTCAACGGTATTTCATACGTTTTAAGAGGCTTTAAGAGAGTTAAAAAGGGGCCATGCTGGTAAAATTTGCGAGCAATCTGCAAGCGTTAATAGTGGTTTGTCTAGGTTTCAACATCATGTCTAGGAACTAGACATAAGGAACTTGTCTTCTTTTATGGATACTATGGAGCTATAACAAAGTCTCTAATTATAATTTCCGGAAAATTCATTGGCAAGTTATGGACAATATGCTACATAATTTTGGGACAAAATTCGAACAATTGTATTTCTACTTAGCAATATGTATCACGTGCAAATGTATATGTGTGTGTGCGTGTTTCTGTGTGTTTCTGTGTCTGTGTATAGGTATACCTAAATACACACAAACACATACACACATGCACAAACACACATATTTATATATATATATATACGTACGAATGAATAAATACTGTTATGAATTGAATAAATCACGGCAGAAACTGTAAAAGGAAACACTGGTGATGCCATCATACATGAATATCCATAAGCGAGTGTTTTGATTAATAACAGTAAATTGAAATTTAGGGGAAAATATCGAAACATTGTAGATGTATTCGTAATAAATCATGTTCATATTTGTTCATTTTCTTTTGTTTTAATATACAGAGTAATGATGTAATAATGGCAGGAGAAACACGTGCACGTCTCTTTCTCTCTTTCTTTCTCTCAATCGCTCTTTCTCTCTGTGTAGTTCTAACGCTAAGAGTATTGTTTGCTTTAAATATACAATCAAAAAACCAAAGTCGCATTCTCAAATTTCTAATTATCCTGTAAATTGGTACTCTCGTCTTCCAGCAGATGCTTGAATATTGAATTCAGATTTTGGTGTAATACCACCAATTTCGAAGGAAGGATTAAGCTGCTTACATCGATCCCAATCCTCAACTGGTACTTATTTTATCGAACCCGAAATGAAGAACGGCAAAAACCACCTTGTCGAATTTTGAACTCTGAACGAAAATACGGACGAAATGCCACTAAGCATTTTGTCCGGGATGCTAACTATTCTGCCAGCTCGCCGCCTCAATAAAAGATAAATATTGACAGTTTTACTTAATCTTCCATACTGTCCGAATATCGGAAACGTAAATCAGGTAAGAAACCTCAAATGCAAGCGGCAGAAAAAGCTTAAAAACTGAGCGCTTGCTAAGGGACTGGACGTTAAGAAAAGCGGACTTTTTCAGTTTTCCATCCATACGGTCTAATGATGTCGACTATCATATGTTGCTAAAAGCAAATCTGGATTTTCTTGGCTGCACATAGTATCGATGTAATCCGGTTGTAATTATATCACTGATCCCATCCTTTGCTTAAAATATATAATTTCTAAAGGATATTAATGATTCAATTTTCAAAAGAATGTAATTAAGTAATTTTCTGGTAATTTTAAAAGTCAACTCATTGATAAACACAAATAAAGTTGAAAGGGTATGAAAAGCTTTCCACTCAACAGAAAAAATAAAGAAACGGTATAGATCAAGAGACTGCAAATAAAGACAAGGAAAATAAACAAAATGGCATCAAGAAAGAATAACAATGTGCACTTAATTCTTGTCGAGCTAACGAAAAATGTTGGGTATTGTTTATGCTGTTTAATGGTTTATAAACCTGTGTATATACACTGGCACACCTGGTTAAATAGGAGTACGAGGTAGTATACTCATATATATGTATGTATGTATATATATATATGTATGTATATATTCATACACACGCGCGCATGATGTGATACGCTGCAGGTATGCTCACACCCACTCAAGCACTCACGACTATAAAAAAAACTACGCATTTAAATATTGCTAACATAAAGTACACACAGAGACAAACACTCGCACACATGTACATAGGTGTATGACTTTTGCTATATACGTATGTACAAATGGTTGTATATTATTTCCTGTGCGAATATTTGTTGATTTTAGGAATTAGAATAATTTACCAAGTTGCTTTTCTGTTATTTAGAAAACAAAACAAATCATGCTAAGAAGAACAAAGAACGGTAAAAAAAACAAAATAGCTTAAAAGAATACAAACTCAAAATATTTTTAGTTAACATACCAAAGAGAAAGAAAGAGGAGAAATTGCTGAAGTTAATTGTCGACATCTAAACCAGCAACCGGTGCACCTGTTACTGATAAATGAACATTAGAAAAATTTGCAATATCTTCAGAAAATATTTTCTTTGCTTTTTAACCAATTTGCTGCTTAACCACATCGTAGATTGTACAAATATTTTCAAATATTACCAAGTTTTAAGAAGATTTTTAACAAGTATTTAATTTATTTGAGAAATTCAATAAACTACGCTGGTTAACATGATAATTTTCTTTTTCTTCAATTTAGCCTTTTCTTAAATTTATTTTGGACGCTGATTACAAAACTGTCTTTAGTTATTCCACAGCATGTCTAAATTTTGAAATATGACGACTATCATTTTTCCTGATTTTATCAATATATAATACGAATTAAATAACATTATATTATTATTTTAAACCAAACACACAGTGTGTACTTGATAATTTCATGCATCTATTTTTATATTATACATTCAGTTAGATACACGTGTTATATAAGAATATACATTATTCTTGTTTTATAAAAGTTGTGAAAAATCATTTTCTCTTATGAAATCGGTCAGCAACATCTTAATTTGGCATTCATCAGTAAACAGGCATTTTATCTTAATTATAAAATTCCAAGTATTGTGTCTCCTTTGCATGAATATCTTGATGGAATCGATTTGCTAGCTCATCGCAGGAAAGGAACATAGACGATAATGTAAAAAGACTATTTTAACGTCAAACGACAATAAATTTCTTTAAAGACATCAACTCCGCCTCTGTATGGTAGGAGGGTGGGGATATTATTAATCTTCAGAAACGCTTAAGATAAACATTTAAAATATGTCAAGCTTTCAATTTCTTTCTATTTACTAATGTGGTGGTTTATTCAAGTTTTATAGATATTAAATTTTCTGTTATTTGTCGACCCACATATATCTTTTCAGATCATGCCACAAGGATGTCTGCAAACTTTCTTTTCATAATGAGATAAAAGACCAAGGCTGTGTATAATATAGGACATTTATAAATGTTCTATATTATACACAGCCTTGGTCAATTTTTTTTTATCTCATTACGAAAAGTAAATCCTTATATTCACACGCTCATGTATGACCTACGTTGGACCTCTTGTGTGTGTGTGTGTGTGTGTGCGTGTGTGCGTGTGCGTGCGTGCGTGTGCGTGTGCGCGTGTGCATGTGCAGAGAGAGAGAGAGAGAAAGAGAGAAAGAGAGAGAGAGATATAGAAAGAGAGAGAGAGAGAGAGAGAGAGAGAGGGAGAGAGGGAGAGCGAGAAAGAGAGAGAGAGAGAGAGAGAGAGAGAGAGAGAGAGAGATGAAAACTTAGTATTAAATCTCTCTGTGAGAAGTAAGTAGTAACAGTAGTACAGATTAAAATCTGTTTGCCAACAGAAATTGGAAGTCCTGCTTAGGACGGTTTTATTACCTTTTATAGGCCCAAGAAAACATCATTTCCAGCTTGGTACTGACGCACAACTGAGTCCTTATCACACGAACAAGGGAGCTAATGTCCCCACTCAGTCTTAAACGGAACCTGTGGACCATGGTTTCTGAGTTATTTCTTTTCATCGGCACAGGATAACTGCTAACTCGAGATAGCAACACTAGGCCTTGTTCATGGTATATTCTTTTAAAGTGACACAAAACGTAGTAACATCGTGCTTAACAGAGCTGCCAATTTACGCTTACAAAAATAGTGTACTCACTTTCTCTCTCCCTCTCTCTCCGAACGCAAAACCACGGTTTTGCAAACCAAGCTTCTTAGCCACCCTACCACCCGTAATTTTTATGAAGTTATGTACAGATCTTCGTCTACCAAAGTTTAGAGTAAGAACTTAAGCGCGTATGGAAACGTTAAGTAATTACAGAGAGAAACAAAATCATTTATGGAATCTGACGCTGTTTGTGATGTATGTATTGTCACTTGGTGTTATTTCATCATTTACGTCGACCCTACTTGGTGATGTTAATTAAATTATAATAAATTAAACATAACATTGTTTGAAAACCAAGCATATGTTTGTAAATTAAAAACCGTTAAATACCTAAATTGTTGTTGTTTTCAATTTTTATTGTTGTCAAACTTCAAGTGAGAAATTTTAAGTCGAAGAAACGTTATGAGAACCACGTATAGTATTTGGTAGTTGTTTTTGTGTAGTTTCTTTTCTAGGCTATTTTAAGTTTGTTCTTGGACTTTTTCTTTTCCTTGTAAACGTGTTTGTCACTTTGTGAAGTAATTTCTCGCATGCCGGCTTTCTGTTCTTTGCAAATGAGTAGAAGTTAGGTATTAGATCTAATCTGTCAAAATTGCTATATTTCCAACTCACACACATGTATATATGTATGTTTGTGTGTATGTATGGATATATATACATGTAGTTCTTTACACAACTAATCAACTTCCTAATATGATGGATGAGGCGACAATTACGAAGCAATACAACATAACGTACATCTCACTGTCCTCGTCGTCTCAATACATCTCTTATGACATAATTGGCTGTTAAACATCGTTTCCTTTATTCACCATGTTTATATATCAGCTTCTATATGATATTCTCATTGTTGTGTACTTTGTTGTTGTCTCGGACTGCTGTCAAGAAGCTCACTATGTTTCTGTCTTTGACAATGTGAGTTTTTCCTATTTCTGTAACATAACTTCACTTTATGCTTATATCCAATATAGAGTGGCAGTAGATTCATTACCAAGTATGACCACCTTTAGCGCTAAAATTATAGATGTCCTGCTCCAAATATTGTTTACTGTGATAAGGAAGGCATTCAAAATGTATGGCAAATGCAAGACGTCAGCACTCGTGTACTCGCGGCACTTCAACGGTGCATGAGCAAATCATGCAGCCGAATGAATCCATGCAAAATTATGACTGCTCCTGACGATATTTCACCTTCCATACTTCCATCAGCTTGGAAACCGTTACTAGTGGCTGCGGAAGCAGAACAAAGTGACAGTAATTCATTATTCGTAGACACACTTGACGCTATGTGCGCTACAACACTTATCCTTGCTGTCTTCTCTCTATTTCTGTTGCCAAGAAAACAGAATGTTGGTTTGCTCTTCAAAGAAAGCAGACAAGAAATGAGCATCAAAATAGCTTACCAGCAATTAATGATAGACGCTTATAAGATACGTGTGCGAAAATGATGGATATACTGGCAAGATTGTCATAAAACACTGTCCGTTTCAAGCGAGGTTGTTTTCCACACACATGATTTTATATTCATATATAAATATACATATGCAAACGAGCAAAATTAAACGTTCGTTAATTTTGTTTACCTCAATTTTCATTTTTCGAAGAGTTTTGTAGCTTGCTTTCCAGCCACATAGCTGCGGGTTCAGTCCTACTGCGTGGCATCTTGGGCAAGTGTCTTCTACTATAGCCTCGGGCCGACCAAAGCCTTGTGAGTGGATTTGGTAGACGGAAACTGAAAGAAGCTCCTCGTATATATATATATATATATATATATATATGTATATACATATGTATGTGTGTGTGTGTATATATGTTTGTGTGTCTGTGTTTGCCTCCTCCCCCCAACATCGCTTGACAACCTATGCTGGTGTGTTTACGTCCCCATAACTTAACTAGGCTTATAAAGTACTAGGCTTATAAAGAATAAGTCCTGGGGTCGATTTGCTCGACTAAAGGCGGTGCTCCAGCATGGCCGCACTCAAATGGCTGAAACAAGTAAAAGAGTAAAAGAGAGTAAAAGAGAGATACTACAAAATGAAATGATACTCTTGAGTCTGCCTTGAATTGATTTCTAGTTTACTTGACCAACGTCTCCATATCCTCGGTTTGTATCGGTGCGCATGAATACTAGGAGGAGCAAGTCATACGTTATCAGAGCGCTGATTGCCGTCCGTAGGTGCGTGCACTTACTTGCGCTTGTGCTTGTGAATGTGAATTTAAGTTTGCGTACGTCCGTGTGTGTGTACTGGAAGTTCGTATCTACGTGTGTGTACTTGCATATGCATATGTACCTGTGTATATATTGCGTGTGTGTGTGTGTGTGTGTGTGTATCTGCGTGTGCGTGCGTGTGTGCGTGTGCGTGAGTGTGTGTGTGTGTGTGTGAATATTTTTTCATGACAGACAAAACACTTCACAATACAATAACAAAAACAAACTCAGAATAAACACACAGCTCACACACACGCATACACACACACGCACACACACACATACACACACACAAACACACACGGACAC
>NC_068993.1:47558594-47559306 GCF_001194135.2 Octopus bimaculoides
TATATATATATATATATATTTCATTTCGCTGAAAAGTTACGTAAACGAGATAAAAGCCAGGAATTTTGAGCACTGAGCTGCAATGAACGAAAGCTTCGGACATTGTTCCATGGTTTAAACAAAACTATGCTCGCATGTGTGTGTATGTGTACATATGTACATATATACATACATATATGTATATATGCGCATGTACGTGTGTTTGTATGTGTGTGTGTACAGACACAGATATGCACATATACGTATAAACGTTTATAGACATACATATATATGTATGTATGTGCATGTAATTTGTTTATTTGTCTCGCGATTTACGTTTCACGCTCCTGCGAATTTCAGGTAAAATGTGTTACAACTCTATGTGATTATTCGTTTATATTCGTTGATGTAGGAGGACAGAGACCGGTTGTTGAGGGATATTGATTAGTTCTTCTTTTGCGTCTATTGGTTTGTTGGAATTTTTCTGTCACTTGTTTTCTTTATTTCTCTTTAGTCTGCTATGGTACCTAATGTCTATTTACTTTAAATTTATTGGCTAGAGCTGTGTTTAGATGTTTGTACATTTTTGCTTATTTTAAGTCAGTTTTTTTAAGGGAAATTTACTTACCGTAATTTGTTTTTTTCTTTATCGAATTTATCTATTTTCTAATAATTTCGTAGGGGGCTGGTAAATTTGTCTACTATTACATCAGCTGCATGGAGAGTGTATATA
>NC_068993.1:47559714-47560736 GCF_001194135.2 Octopus bimaculoides
ATATATATATATATATACATGTATGAATGTATATGTGTGTGTGTGTGTATGTATATATACATATGTATTATTTACTTATGTATGTATATAGGCAAGTAGGCAGACATGTAGGTAGGTAGGTAGGTAGATCGATAATCTATCGCAGTCTTTTACTCTGCCACTTTGCCCGTGAAGCCTAACTAAAGTCTCTCATTTTCTACCATTAGCCTCGAACGCCCATAAAATTGTCACGGACGCAATCATCATCTTTTAGATCTGTCATTAAAAATAGATGCTTAATCAACACGTTTGCTTTCGTGTATATTTGAACTGATAATACTTATTGTTTAGGTTCAGAATTTTCTTCACATGTATTTAAAATTTTAATATAATTATAGTAAAAAAAAAATGCTGTGTTATTACAAGTATATGTTAAAATATTGTACATAGTCGCAGAAAATTATATCAACGAAATGCATGTCGTAATACGGATTAATAATTTGGTCTGGTCATTCGGACTCTGCTTACTCATTTGCGTGGTTTATATTCATTGAGACAAATGAATTTGTTGAAACGCCACTGGATACAGTGAATATCAATGATGTAGTTCTGCAATTAGTCATTCCTTCTACAGTGGTCAAATATCAGCATTTGTATTCAAACTACCACTAACAGTAGATCACATAATTACTCGCTGTTCAATTGGTTCAGTATTCTGGGAGGAAATCACTGATCCGTTGTAGGTAGGCAAATAGTCACTTGGTACGACCCTGCTACGTATATCTCTTTATATATTTCATGCAATTAAATCTTATAACTGACGAAACCGTGAGTATATTAGAAACAGTTTTGTTATTATCCATATATTCTCAAAATGTATCACGTTAACTCGATATATCAACCTGTAAATCGGCTGGGATATCTTGTTTTTTAGTGTAATTTTGCTACCCCTGGTAACTATTAACGTATTCAAATTATCGAAAGTTTCAATAACTGAGATAATATTATTACACATAAAATAATATACGATATATATATATATA
>NC_068993.1:47566402-47567263 GCF_001194135.2 Octopus bimaculoides
GCAGCAGTAATAATAGTACTAGTGGTAGTCTTAATAGTATTAGTAGTAGTAGCAGCAATAGTTGGAGTAGGAAGAAGAGGAGGAGGATGAGAAGGATGGGAGGATGGGAGGAAGTGAAGCAGCAATAATTGCAGTAGTAGTAGTAGTAGTAGTAGTAGTAGTAGTAGTAATAATAATAATGACATGAAAAAGAATAAGGGTCACAACAATAACAACGAGAAAGACAGAAAGCATAACAAGAAGAACAATAATAATAATAATGACAATAATAATAATAATAATAATAATAATAATAATAATAATGATGATGATGATAATAATAATACCAGCATTTTCTTTTATTTTGCCACCAGGGCACATAAACATATATACAGGAACAATATAACATAAACAAGAAATGATTGAGCTCAACAGTTTTGCCAAATGTACTTGAAAAAACAAGAAAAAAAAACTATAAAGTGCATAGTTAAAAAAAGAGACAAAGAAAAAAAAAAGATAAACATATGGTTGCAATAAAAGATTTTCTTTTGTAAGAAAGGAATGAGTATCAACAGATATAGAATAGTAAAAATATATGACAAAAATGATATCAGAGCATGCAAGTATACATGTTCGAGCTAGGCTTTCGCTGACATGTACACTACGCATTGTCTTTGATGAAAGATGTGCGACGTTGTGGAGTACCTTGTTAAACAGATGTGAGAGTTGTGTATGTTATAATCATTTAAGGTTTACTAAGGTCTCTAACAGAATATACACATACAGACACGTATTACACAGATGTATATCACATATTGTGTTACATATGATATATGCGTGCACGAACGTATACACACATCCATATATATATATATATATATA
>NC_068993.1:47568410-47576979 GCF_001194135.2 Octopus bimaculoides
ATATATATATATATATATATATAAATGCATGTATGTATGTTGCTATATTTGTATATGTATCTATGAATGTGCATGTATGTGTATTGCATGAATGAATTGCGTCATGAATATAATAAATAAAAATCTATGCGAATTCAATGATTGTACGATATTTTTAGACAAGATATTTATTTATTTATTTATGTGTTTCAGCCAAGTGGCTGCGGTCATGCTGGTGCACCGAATTTCATACACAGAAATCGTACATACACATTCGCAACAAATGTATAAATGTATTTATGAAAGAATGTTCCTCTTTGTACATAAATATATATATATATATACACAAATTTTCAAATATTACATTTCTGTGTATATGAATTCTTATATATGATCTTGCAGATAATTTGCATGAATTTTTACCGCTAGGAATGTACACATTGAAATTTTAATGCGTACGTATATATATATATATATATATATATCCGTGTTTAATGAGAATGTAACCGTGAATGCAGTCAAATATTTGCTGATTAATCTACTTCCAGAGTGAATAGAGGCATGTGCATGAAAATTTCATTGAGTGTGTAATTCTGCTTGTATATACGCGTATGTTATGCACGTTTTACTGAAATGTTTATTTGTATGTAAACAGAAATAATGCGGATAAGATACGTATGTAAAGAGGTTCAGATAAAAAACTATTTTTACAACATTAAGTAAACATTCTCAAAGGATGGCACAAAGAAACATACACACACACACACACACACACACACACACACACACAAACATATATATGCCCATATAGATTTTTATACAAATAAATAAATATATAAGAAATGCAGCACATATATTCTATGTATTTATACATGAACACACGTTCGTATGCGCACGCACACACACACACACTTATACATACATACATACATAGGCACATATATTGACAGATATGTATGTGGTATCTGTGCATAAGTCTGTGTATATAATATATGAGCACGCACAAGCAAATATGTGTACAAATATTTATATACATATAAGTACGTACAATTATGCATAAGTATATAAATATAAACGTGTGTGTGTCTGCGTGTGTTTGTGTATGTGTATTCATATGTCCATATGAGAAAGAGAGAGACAAAGCGAACGTGTGGGAGAGAACATGCACTAACAAAATGGTACTGCTTGCTATATTATTTCAGTTTTTAGTAGATTTCAGTTCTACTTTGGTACTTTGATCTTTCTCTTTATTGCCTTTTACTGAAGTTTTGTTGTTTTCTTAATATCGAAGCGCATTCATTATCTATCTTTTTTTCCACGTCATCTTCTTCTTCCTTCTTTTCTTTCTTTTTTTTTCTTCCTCTTCTACCTTCTCTTTCTCCTTTCTCATTTATGTCGGTTGCTATGATGGGACGCATTTTATAGCATTGTACTCAATTTCGCAAGCCTACGCAGCAAACATACACGTATTTAAGTAAACATTCTCTCGCGTATATCCATTGGCTACATACATCTGTTTGACGGTATTTTTATGCCTGGTGCGAGTATGTGTGTATATGTGTATATATACACACACACACACATATATATATATATATATATATATATATATATATGAGGTGCTGAAAAGACCTGGCTGGATACCCAATATTCAGAGTTCTTTTACAGGGCGTAGAAAAACTGAAGGATTGCAACATTAGTTGTGTGTGTGTTTGTGTGTGAAAGAAGAATATATCGAATAAAATCATAATTAACTGATCCTACTGTATTTTCGTTTATCCAAGGCCAGGAAGTTTTCGGCATATGTGTATATCCACATTTCGAAAGGGCTGTGTATACTCTTGCGGATGCGCACATGCATGTGTATAAGTACCCACACATTATTTAGTCGCTTTAATGTCATCGTTATACCGATATGGTTGCAAATTCAATTTAAATAATTGTCTTTGCAATATATCATCTTTAGTTATATAATTGTGCATATATGTATGTGTGTAACTATGTATGTAATTAAATATTTTCTGTATCATATTTCTCGCTGGACATTAGGGAACATGTGTTACGACTAGTCAGCAAGGTGTGAAATGCTTTCCTGAAAACATTTAATAGGTACTCAACTTGTCTGTTTTACCTGGAATTCTAGTGTCAGGGTGCCATTTTTTGGTTGAAATTTTAGGAACCATTCACAATACGTCTACTGCGAAACCATTGAAGATGATGGTACAATGTATATAGGGGAGTTAATCCTCACCAAATATTCCATTATGTTTTATGATTAGTAGTTGTCCAAAAGGCATTTGCTCGCAGAATATTATTTTAACAGTGTTGTTGTGTAGAAAATCGCGTAGATATCAATGGAAGAGTACACAACTCTATACGAAATCAGTTGAAAGGTGGGAAGCAACAGTTTTAACACTCTCGTTTCTGCATCATAGAAATAATTCATTATACCAATTGGAAATATACGGCAGCTGTAAAACCTCTTCCAAAATTCTCAAGCTTTATGCTCCAACTACAGACGGAGATAAAGATAAAATAGAAGCATTCTATGAACAAATTCAAGATACTTTGAGCGATTACCCAAGTCAGTAATATCCCCTTTATTGCAGGAGGCTTCAATAAATGTAGGGGCGAGATAGACAGATACGGGCGTGTGCACAACAAACAAACAACGCATTCGGTGAAGAGACTTAAAAACTTTTAAGTGATAATGCCTATATCCCTGAACACTGCTTCCAGCACAACACAACGAAACCATATACGTGGCAGTCACCAGCAGATAGATATAACAATCTAATCAATTACATCCTGATAGGGAGAAGATAGATGAGATGTATGTAGTAATTTCCAGAGCGAGACCATGAGTAGAGAGGGGCTCAGACCAGTGCATGGTTAAAAATGGTCAAACATGTAGAACAAAGAATGCAGTCAGTAAGGCTCAGCTTCTGAAGAACACCAAAGCAACTAGCTTCACTATGGCAGTAAGTTCTTTAAAAGAAATATCTATGGAAAATAAAGACTACAGTATAAACAATCCTTATTTGTTAACAAACTTTTCTTCTAATGAACTTTCGTTCATGTTATAGGAATTTATTGACAGAACCAAATTAACGTGACCAACCATGGATATCTAAAGACACCTTTCAATTGATAGATTAAAGAAAAATTATCAAAACGGAACGATCTGTCTCAGGGATAGAGATTTTACAAAAAGATTAAATGAGCTGTTCAAAGAGAGGCCTGAAGGAACAAAACCAAATGGTTGGAGGACATATACACTGAGGTTCAAGACCATTTACACCAAAACGTACAACATTAGTAATATCTTTAAAAATTAGTAATATCTTTAAAAATTTAACCGAAGTAAAACAGGACATCTACCAAAGACTTATTTGGCTAAGTGTTTGCTCTTCTACAAAGCATTCCCGGGAAATGAAAAGAATATGGTCAAAGCTTATTTCAAGAGAAAGATATATCACAGCCAGGAGGTTTTTGTCATGAAGTACGATCCAACTTCTTAGCAGCAGTTGAGTCAGGGTTAAAATACACAATTCTAATTTTCAAAAATAAAAATCTACTGCAATTGAGGAAATCGCTGCAGAAATACTAGGAAGATACATTCCAACGGTGCACAAAATGTTATGCAATCTCTGCAATTGGATCCTTGACATGAAAGAAAAGCACTTGGACGTGATTAGGTCAGTAATCGTACTGAAACCGAAAGTCTCATTCTCCACAGAATACATAAATCATCGTATTATTGCTCTAGTAATTATACAAGCAAGGGCTTTCTGCGGATCTCGCCATACAAAATGGAGAACATCGCAGAGAAACAGTTTTAGAAAGATAGTAGTTACAAAAGATCAGATATCAAGATTAAATATTTATACATATATATACATATATATACATATATATACATACATATATACATATATATATACATATATATATATATATATATACATATATACATATATACATACATAAATACATACATTCATATTCACATACGTATTCATGCAATATCCAATAACGATCTGCTGCGTGTAGTCGTATGTAATCTATCATTTATAAAATGCGGAAATGCGAGGGAGCGAGAACTTTCACGAATAACAAAACCATTTTAATCGTGCAAATAGCTAAACATTAAAGTACTAATATTAAGAAATTTGAAAAATGACACGATCACCTGCTCTCTAATTAATCGCAAAGTCTGACATACACACGCAAAGACACGCACAGACGGTGACACACAAACACACTCATATGGACGCACGCATATGCATTAGTGCTTGTCCTCGTGTGAAATAATATTGATGATGATAATAATAATAATAATAATAATCATAATCATAATAATAATAAGAATAATAATAATAAATAATAATAATAATAATAATAATAATAATAATAATAATAATAATAATCATAATAATAATAATAAGAAGAATAATAAATAATAATAATAATAATAATAATAATAATAATAATAATAATAATAATAATAATAATAATAATAATGATGATAATAATAATAATAATAATAATAATAATCATAATAATAATAATAATAATAATAATAATAATAAATAAATAATAATAATAATAATAATAATAATAATAATAATAATAATAATAATAATAATAATAATAATAATAATGATGATAATAATAATAATAATAATAATAATAATCATAATAATAATAATAATAATAATAATAATAATAAATAAATAATAATAATAATAATAATAATAATAATAATAATAATAATAATAATAATAATAATAATAATAATAATGAGAACACTAACATAAAGATACCGAGATCACTATACTGGCAGCGGAAGGCCAAGCTTTGATCGTACTAATTTAATATCAATTTTTCATATCGCATACCTGTTTACCTAGTAAAACTTAGACACAAGAAGAAACATGAAATTAAGTTTTTGATTCCTTTTGCCAACGGTTATATTCTGTATTTAGCATTCTAGGATTTCATCGAACAGAACGTTATTACCTACGCAGCTGATTCTCTGATTCTGCACGATGCTACTGATACACTTGATGTTTGTCGAGAATTTGGCAACTGGAATGTGGAATATGTCTGTGACAGAGCCGGCACTCAAAGAACTGTCAAGGAAGACAAATATTGGAAACGATATCATCGATATTATAAAATGCTTATTTGGCGAAATATCCAAAAAGCATTCGACTAAATCACATTCAGTATTCAATTAAAAGTCTTCAACGATATTTGTTCAAATACAGTCTACTTCGACTTTGTTTGCAGCCTGGTATATTAAATCCATTGTCCGTTTTAGAGCCATCACACCCTTCTATGTTATCTTTGGCTGGGTCCAAACCGATGCAAGTATTTGTATCATGAGTGTGCATTCTTTGCTATGGCGTTAACACATAATTCGTATTATTCGCCCATATGGGGCTGCCCCATATTCTTCGATTAAACTATGCCCTGATTCAAAATAACCCTCTGAGTGATGCAATATATATATATATATATATATATATATATATATATATGAAGCACATTCACATTTCAATGCAGTTGGTTATACTTCCCAATTCCAGCACAATGATTTCAACTTTTGTATCAAATTAGCAATCGTTATCTGAGTTAATTTTATTCCTATTTTATAATTTATTATATTTTTGTTTAATATAAATTGGTTGATCTGTAGAATATCGGACACAACTGAACGTAATATTCAGTTATATCTTTTTATATTCAGAATTCGAATGACTCTATTGTCTATGGAGTTGATATAATATATATCCCCCAAATACTGAGGTCGATACAATCGATTGTGTCTTGTCCATAAAAGACAAAATGTGTCCAATTGCCCTTAACATACAAGTGAATATATAGCGTAAGGAAGCTTTCATAAGATATATTTAACAATGTTTCATCCTTTACATTTCGATAGATGTAGCAGCGATATTCAGGTTGTAAATTCACTTAAACATAGAATAGTGACTTTTATCCTAAATCAATATAATTTAGTGTAATAAGAAAAAGAAACGAGTCTTCATGTAATGACACCAACAGATAGATAGAGAAATCAAATTAACACAAATTACATCCTACCGAAATAATGAAATCCTAAATACATTATTTCTGAAAGCAAGTGGTTAACCTTTGTTATATTCTCATTAGTATATGTTTATATCTAATAAGGTTCTTTTTTATTGCTCTATGCAGTAACTTAACTTTTATTTTACATGTGGATGGCAACTTTGAAATAATTTATTTGCACGCATGATATTTCTATTCTACATTCAATAAATCAATTAAATAAATATATAAATATACAGAAATTACCATGTCTTAGTCCCGTACCTATACCGATCAAAATGTGATTCAAATTACAAAGAATTACTCCACACTGTTTGCAAGAGGGGACTTGTTTACCGCCATATTTGGAGTTGGCAAGACGCCAGCGTTAGCACGAAGGAGGAAAGACAATCTCTTTTGGTCAGTCACCAAGTGTTCCCTCCAGGGCGGAGGGCACTCAAGTTCCAGATTCCATTGTATCCATCGTCCCTGGATGGTAAGCATTCACAGGGTGATCTGTTGAATCACAAGTCCTCTGCACTTTGATTTTTCTTTTGGTTCTGGTCTTTGTGTGTTTCCAACAGTTTCGCGTTTTAATTACCAAGTCAGTTCTTGACAGACTACGTCAGCAACCGCCTGGTTTTCTCAGTATATATCTACTTCCTCCACCGCTTCCTTGGCTTCCGTTTTCTGCCACATTTAATGGTCCTTTTGGTGTGTGTGACTGTCTCCTTTTCAAAGAGAAGCAATGCGTTTATTGCTCTTGCCTTTGCGGCTTTGAATTCCTCCCCAATTGTTGAATTGTTAGGTGAAGCTTAAAAGCCTTGCAGTACAAATTGACGGAGCTGATATTCGGGGAGTACTCGGGTACATTCGCACGAAATTACTGCAAAGCCTCTCAACTGCCCGAGTCATGTCAAAGCTGCAAAGTAAAAATGGCTAATACTATAATCTGAGTAAGATTTCATACTGGAAGCATCGTACTTAAAACATTACAGGCAGCTGGCTTTTATCACCTACCCTCAGCCAGTTCTCTAGTTGTGTCTTAGTGTCTTCGGCATTGCTCATTCATACAGACAATCATACATACATGCATACACACATGCATATATACATACGTACATACATATATATATATATATATGTATATATATATATATATATATATATATATATATATATATGTGTGTGTGTGTGTGTGTCTGTCTCTGTGTGTGTGTGTGTGTGTGTGTGTGTGTGTTTGTGTATATATGACTTTGTGCTTGTGGTTATCTCCTACCACATCTTGACAACCAGTGTTAGATTATGTTCGCATAAATTAGCGGTTCGTGAAAAGTGGCCAGTTGAATAAATATGAGACTTTAAAACAAATAACTACTTGCGTCTAATCGTTAGACTAAATTCACTCACAAGCCATGTGTAGAGCATGGTCGTAGTCCAAAGAATGAAACAAGTAAAAGTAGAAACAATATATATTTAAAAAGAGCTATGTTGAAATTATATCTGACCAATAATGTCGGGATACCTCTAAAACATGTACAGAAATGTCTCAGTAATTGCTCAATACAGGGCAAAATATTAGAAATAGTGAGTGGTTGACGGAATAGATCGATCGTCGGTCAAAATATTGGTTGAACAGCCTCCTCATTTGAAATCTCAACCGGGTTCATTTTGAGATTCATCGTTCGGAAAGAAAATAGAATAAATAGTGAAATCGATGTATTCGAATGTACCATGGAATATTTTCAACGACGTTTACTAAAACGGTATAACAGACCTATTTCAGCATTACGCATATTTTGAATTCTCTCTTCAGAAATGAAATAAAACTATTTAATATTAGCTAGCGTTATATTCTTCGCATCACTTACGAATTTCTAAGTATTTTAATAAATGCTTCTTAAATTAAAAATATTGGCATTTGATAATTAGTTATCTGTTAATAATTACTCATGTGGTGTATGAAAAATCGGTATTTAATCATACTCGTTATATATTTTTAAATTTGCAGATTTTCCCATAATTTAATGTAAACAATAATGTAAGAATTTTCACGCGATGTTACACATGTTTATCGTCAACCCTAAGCGAGCAAGCTTAGATTTAACAATAATGATGTCTAGTATCACTTAAGGACAATTTGAACTCATCAAGAACTGTGATATCAACGAACATCGTTTAATTTCCTTGTCAGTACGTCATTATTTAACGAATTACAGCAAAATTTGTTTAATATCAACATAACAATATATATTTTATCTTTCACTAGTGTCGGTCAACGGATGCGGCCATTCTGGAGTACACTCTTAAATGTTTGTGGGGTGAACAAAACAATCCTAGTACTTTCGTAATGCTGATATTTTTCGCTTTCTCTTGCCGAGCCTCTAAACTGCAAGAACGTAAACAAATCGAAAACGGTTGTTAAGCTGTGGGCGAGCAAACACGGTCTCACTTAAAGGTACACACACACACACACATATATATATATACACACACAGATCGGAAGAGCACA
>NC_068993.1:47577755-47578244 GCF_001194135.2 Octopus bimaculoides
GAGAGACAAATGGAGAAAGAGATAGTGAGTCTGTGTAAGAGAATGATAAGTTAGATAAGAAAAGAGTCTCTGAAGCTGACATATATGCCCGATACAATTACAGCCGTTACGGGGTTCGATATTCGATAGCGGCTTGCTGGTTGTTTTCATTTAAGGCGGTGAACTGACAGAATCGTTAGCTCGCCGGAAAAAATGCTTAGTTGCATTTCATCCGTCTTTACGTTCTGAGTTGAAATACCGCTGATGTCGACATTGCCTTTCATTCTTGATATCCGTGACATGAGGCAGTGAGTCGATGCAATAAGTACCAGCTGTGTACTAGGGACCGATGAAATTAAATTAACCCCCTACTCCGAACGTACTGGCCCTGTGCCAATATTCAAAAACAATATTACAGGCGTGACAATCTCATTTCCATGCATGCCTAAAAATATCCAAAACTCTCAGTTGTCAGTTTTTGAAAAGGTATTTCGGATTGGTGCGAAGACT
>NC_068993.1:47578254-47578565 GCF_001194135.2 Octopus bimaculoides
AGGTATTTCGGATTGGTGCGAAGACTTTGGTATCTATAGCAGGAGCTCTCTTTAATATGTGTGTGCGAATGCGTGCATATGTGTGTGTATAAACATAGATACATACATGCATATATAAACCGCGTACAAAACATATAGGCAAATGAACTTATGTGTTTGTACGTGCGTGTGTGCGTTTATAACTAATATAATTACTGTACGTATCATATACATACATTTATATATGCTTATGTGCGTATGTGTGTGTTTATATACGAACATATATTATATATATACATATATACATACACACACACATATATATATAGATA
>NC_068993.1:47581089-47582095 GCF_001194135.2 Octopus bimaculoides
ATATCAACAATTGAAATGTGAGTAGTAGTAGTAGTAGTAGTAGTAGTAGTAGTAGTAGCAGCAGCAGTAGTAGTAGTAATACTGATGATAATGAGAAGAAGAAGAAGAAGAAGAAGAAGAAGAAGAAGAAGAAGAAGAAGAAGAAGAAGAACAGTGAAAACAAAACAAGACCCTCAAGAATGTTGACGAAGATGACAATCCATTCATTGTCATTGCCAACAGGAACCATTCATTCATACAAAGAATAAAAAGTGCTCCGAACATGGCATACCGTACATCTGTGCATGATGGAATGTGCAAAGATGTACTTATATGAAAGAGTATCTGAAACAAATATAAAGATTTGTAAAAATTATAAAACAATATGATTCACACACACATACACACACACACATTTAGTAAATCCCCCCAAAAACGAAGAACAAACACCAAAAAAAAAAAAACACGACAACGCGAAGACGTGGTACATGTAAAGTATTAGCAGACGCTCAGGGAAGGAGAGAAAGGTGGTTTTACGATTTGAGCAGAGCTCTTCTTCAGAAACAAGAGAGAGAAGAAATTCGAATAGAAAAGGAAGACGGAGGGGGAAAAAAATTGCCAACGATTCACTTGTGGTTATATTTTGGAAATATATATAAATATTTATATAATTAGTAATATTAAAAAGAAACTTTGCACAAGGAGTGGCTGTGTGGTAAGTTGCTTGCTTACCAACCACATGGTTCCGGGTTCATTTCCACTGCGTGGCATCTTGGGCAAGTGTCTTCTACTATAGCCTCGGGCCGACCAAAGCCTTATGAGTGGATTTGATAGACGGAAACTGAAAGAAGCTCGTCGTAAATATGTATATGTTTGTGTGTCTGTGTTTGTCCCCCTAGCATTGCTTGACAGCCGATGCTGGTGTGTTTACGTCCCCGTAACTTAGCGGTTCGGCAAAATAGACCGATAGAATAAGTACTAGGCTTACAAAGAATAAGTCCTGGGGTCGATTTGCTCGACTAAAGGC
>NC_068993.1:47582844-47583814 GCF_001194135.2 Octopus bimaculoides
GAGAGAGAGAGGGAGAGAGAGAGAGATGGAGAGAGAGAGAGAGAGAGAGAGACGTCTGTGTATACCATGTATATAATTGTATCATCTTTTTACAATTTTTACATATCTTTATTGGTAATGCCATTTGGAAATGATATTATTCAGATTTATTTAAAGATTTCTTGCCTAGATCATTGTCTAGGTTCATTGGAATTTCATCATCAACATCAGGGTATGTACATATGTATGCACGTATTAGATATATTTATATATACATACATATTATCTTACGGGTGGATTTCGCAGTAGGGATTGAACGGAGTGTTAGGTTACAGTCCGATCATGTAACACTGCGCTCTTCAGAGATGGCAGATATTGAATGAAATATGGAGACCGTTCTCTATTTTTGGATGTCAAGCAAACACATCCGGTGTTTCGTTGCTGTGAAAAAGACTATTAAACGATTCGCGGAATGGGTGGGCTAGGAAATATGTCCCTTGATACCAAAACACCATATTGGGTGATGCTGCAAGGCAACAACTGTTTTCTGGAAACGATTATAGAAAATATGTGTACGTTTTCAGGTCGGTGTTCTTGTAGGATTGGAATGTGTGTAGTTGTACTATATGTGAAGCGTTTAATGTGGGCTGAGGGGAAAAGGGCTTCATACGCATTTGTTTTCCTTAATGTGATTTTCGTTTATGTTTTGGTTAAATTCTTTTAGGGATTTATGTATGCATGGAATGTGTGTAGGGTTACAATATGCGTGGGATCTTATATTGGGAGTGGAAACGATTCTCTTTGGTGGATATCCGTCGTGTTAGGGCGTGTTTCTATGATGATAACAATTACTTCAGATTTTTCACAATGAAAGTAAAGGCCAAGCTAAATACATACACACATATCTATACCATAATTTATGCATGACACAGACACACAGATACACATGTGTATGTATAAGGCATGCATGTATATATATATATATATATAT
>NC_068993.1:47584217-47584825 GCF_001194135.2 Octopus bimaculoides
ATATATATATATATATATATATATATATATATATATAAAGAAAGAGGAGTAGAAATACAGATATAAGTACTCCACAATTGTTGCGGTGTTGCATGTTTTATAACAGGTCGATTCACTTCCACGCAAGTTGGATATAGTAGGTTCAACTATTCATACGTAACGTCATACGAACGGAGTAGGATTCCGTACGTCTGAGGATACAGCGAAGTTATTATTGCCCATATGCATATACTTTACCCTCCTGTGATACTACAATACATACATACATGCGCGCGCGTTCTCCAGGAGTCACACACCTTAGATTTGGGAGTTACGGAGATGAGAATTTAATATGTTGAACCGAATTCACAGAAATATAAAGACATGGAACAAAGATACATAAAACATTGTTCTCTTTCAGTTTGCCTTTCTCATTCACTCACTTCTGCTTTTCTCTCTATCTCTACCTTTCTCCCTATATCTCCCGCACACACATACGCGCATACATATACATCTTCCTTTCTTTCAGTTTTTCTCTTCTCCCCTATTTCTTTCTACATTATATCTCTCTATGTCCCTTTGCCTACACATACACACACATATGTCTATATATATATATATATATATAT
>NC_068993.1:47585772-47586594 GCF_001194135.2 Octopus bimaculoides
ATATATATCAAACCATACCTAGCTGTTTTCTCAATTATCATTTCGTCAATCACTATTTGCCAATTACCAATAGATCGCTTTTTTTTCCCCACCCATAAATCAAAATTAAATTCTAGTTTCTTATTCAGCACAATTTCTTTCAATTGTTTATGACATTTACTCTTTTATTTTTTTCTGCATATTTGGCCCGATTTTGTTGTTGGTATTTTCAATATATTTATTAATTTCCACGAATTGTTTGTTTATATATGTTTTATTTATTTTTTTTTTTACCTTTTAAACATAACCATTGAAATATCTAAAATCTTTCGTTTCCTGAGAAAGATGTTTATTAAATGATTAATAGCAGTTTTCTACGTTAAGAAAAATTATGTGGAGAAAGCTGTTAAATGTTCTTCTTATTTCTAACACGGTATGTGCGCGTGTTATTCTGTTTCGTTGTTTTCAGTGGATGATTTGCGGGTTGATTGGTTAGCTGGTTGGTTGGTTGGTTCATTTGGAGAAGGTTGTCAACTCTCCTCTACAAAAAGTCATCTAAATAATCTGAAAGCATCATCATCAACAACAACAACAACAACAACAACAACAACAACAATAAATAACTTGTAAACTACCGTGTGGTTATTGATACTGCCAATTAAGAAAAAAAAATCGACAGGACTCTCAATATTACTCTTGATACAATCTGTAGTAGTAGTAGGAGGAGGAAGTGGAGGAGGAAGAAGTGGAGGAGGAGGAAGTGGAGGAGGAGGAAGTGGAGGAGGAGGAAGTGGAGGAGGAAGAAGTGGAGGAGGAAGTGGAGGAGGAGGAAGTGGAGGGGGC
>NC_068993.1:47586604-47589212 GCF_001194135.2 Octopus bimaculoides
AGTGGAGGAGGAGGAAGTGGAGGGGGAGGAAGTGGAGGAGGAGGAAGTGGAGGAGAAGAAGAAGAAGAAGGGGGGATAAGGAAGAGAAAGAGAAGGAGGAATTTGGAGACTAAATAGGGAGCTATACATTTCCTCACAGCTTTAGAAATATCAAACCATTCTTGCCCTACTCTTTTACAAATGTATGTATATACATATATATATATCATACACACAAACACGCACACACACACACACACACACACACACACACATACATACATACATACATATATATATATACACACATATATATATATATATATACCTGTAAATAATATGACAATTATTCGGTAGCCATAATAAAAATTCCGAGTTTCGGATGCCTAGGCGGAAACCCACGCCACCAGCTTCGATGGCCAGATAACTGAAGAGTTAAACACAGTTGCCATTTTCATCTTACTTACAAACTTTTGATGATATCATCTCTGCTTACACTCTATCTAGTATATACTATCATACGCAATATTATTTTAAAATACAGGGAAACCAGACAAGACACATAACTAACTCACGCCATCCCTGTCTTCATTCGCTCGTTTCAGGTTTTTCGCTCGAGATGACATACAGCAACATTGCGCTCAAAACGATTTGAAAAATAGCAGTAAATTGTATTTTCATTCGTAATTATTTCGATCACATACGTTTACTGGTACTGTAGTAATGTCTAAAAACATCGGAGTCATAAGTTTTCCAAGAATGTCTGTCTGTACACACACACACACACACATACACACGTACGCACACACAAATACATACACGCACACACATATACATCCATACATACATAAATACACACATACATACATATATATTTTTCACCTATTTCACTCATTTTGCTGGGGCCATGCTGGAGCACCGCCTCTCAATCGAACAAATCGATCCCTGGACTTATTCTTTGTAAGTCTGGTGCTTATGCTACTCGTCACTTTTACCGAAACGCTAAGTTACGGGGACGTAGACACACCAACATCGGTTGTTAAGCAATGGTGGGGGTTAAACACAGACACAAGCACACAAATATATATGTGTGTATGTATATATATATATATACACAGGACGGGCTTCTTTCTGTTTCTGTCTATCAAATCCACTCACAAAGCTTTGGTCGGCCCGAGGCTATGAGGCTATAGTAGAAGATACTTGCCGAAGATGCCACGCAGTCGGATTGAACCCTGAAACATGTGTTTGGAAAGCAAGCTTCTTACCACAGTCACGCTTGGGCCGTATACGTCTTAGTGTCAACGGACTGCCATTCTTTGAAACGCAATTGACTCGATGGAGTAATCCTGTAGATTTACCTCTTCTGATTTTGTAAACAAATAAACTATATGTACCTCTTATAGTTGAAAATGGCTGTTTTTTGTGTACGTATTAGAAGCGTTAAGCAGTAACGTATTTAAATATAAACTTGTTACTAGTTGAAATATCCTTGAGACGTAATGGTACCCGCAAGATGGTCTTTCACATAATTATTTTTACGAGAAAGATTCTTGCTGTAGACAAAAATGTGTAAACACACCAGTGTGTTATGTGAGTATGAGTGTGTGAGTATATGGATGGTCTATTGTGTGTGTGTGTGTGGCTGATAGTTTGCTGGTGCACTTATCTAATATACATCTCAATTACATCTAACAAATACACTTAGCTGTTAGTCAAAATCTTATTGTTGTGGAAAGACAAAAGACCAGAAAAGGTACATTGACCCATAATCTGAAGGCAGTTGGGTTCAAGATTTTGATCACAGCATTACAAAACCTTTATGATAGAAAATAGTCATTTGTTTCTAAAATCCAAGCTGTCATTTAGAAGAATTCATCCAGGAATTTTGGATTGAAACAAATTTGTAACTTTGTGTTTTACCCGAGGGAAGAAATATTTGTAATATTCTAGTATGGCGATTGAGTGTGGGTCCAATATACAGAACAATGCAATAATATACTCACACACATTCGCACATGTTGACACGTGCATATATAGATATATGCATATATATGTACATACATATGTACATACATACACATATATCATGTGTATGCAAACACACACAACACACATATATATGTATATACTTATATATTTATGTATGTATGTGTGTGTGTATATACTTAGATATATATTTCTTTTTCTATAAATGCCTTGTTTCTTTCTGTTCCTATGAGTAAATATCTTTATATATGACTGCACGAGTATGTTTGTGTGTGTACATGGTGTAGGTTCGTCTGCGTAAGTATGAATATGTAGTGTGCTTACGTTTATACATTTGCGTAAAATCAGCCATCTTCAAACTTACTTTATATAACTTTTATCTTTTAAATTGGAACACACGCACACACAGATACACTCACTCACACACGTACACACACACATACACACATACACAAACAAACAAACAAGTACACACGGACATACACACACTCAGACAAACAGATGCCATTGAACACATTAATAAACTAAAGTAGTAACACGAACATAACAGTACATAGGTGCAGAGACTCACACGCACAGACTTCTCTCCCTTCCTCTCAGTCACACACACACACACACACACACACACACACACACACAC
>NC_068993.1:47589222-47592666 GCF_001194135.2 Octopus bimaculoides
CACACACACACACACACACACACACACACACACACACACACAAACGGAAAGGACGCACACACATACATATATATATACACACATATATTCATCTCAAAGGACAAAATATGGGAAGGGGGTCAAAATTGCTGTTAGCACAGTGGAGACAATCTATTTGAGACGTATCAAGTGCACATTACTCCACCTGCTCACTTTCTCCTCGTCTACCTCCTTCATCATCTACCTCCATAATATCCTTCCTCATCCTACAGCCCCTCTTCATCCACCTCGACAACCACCATCGACCTCTACTCGAATCCCTCTGATCTCTCTCTTTCTCTTTCCCTCCCATTCCGTATGTTTCTATCTAGCTGTCTGTCTGTCTGTTTGCCACTCTCTCTCTCTCTCTCTCTCTCTCTCCCTCTCTCTTTATCTCCCCCTCTCTCTCTCTCTCTCTCTCTTTCTCTCTCTCTCTCTCTCCCTCTCTCTTTCTCTCCCCCTCTCTCTCTCTCTTTCTCTCTCTCTCTCCCTCTCTCTCTCTCTCTCTCTTTCTCATCTTGCTCCACCTGATACGACTGCTTGAAATATAGAAAGTCGACTTCATCTGCCTAGAAGCAAAATAGCAGCCACTAACAACACATCAATCACAACTACCATCATCACATCCACCATCACCCCCACTACTACAACCAAGACAACAACCACCACCAAAACAACAACAACAAAAGTAATAACTTAGAGATAGTTATGAAGTCGCTATGAGGACGTTCAATCTGATAGAAATAGTAGCCAAATGTCTCTCACTTTACACCCTGCTGTATTATATACAGAATACATTGTACTGCATGTTCACTGGTTCATATGAAAACCGGTTGGAATGGTCACGGCTGGAACGCCTTTCTTTATTATTTCTAACTCGGCTCTTTTTCTATTGACTAGCAGACGGGTAAACAGTTAAGCGACGTCATCAATATTATTAGCAATAATATTGTTATCCAAGTAACAACAACCTGAAAACAACGTGCTTAACAAAGATAGCATCAATAAGAATGAACTTACAATGAATAAAACAATATAGAAGAGCAGTGTGATGACATCGACACTGTCATCATTAAAAAGTACAAGAACATGATAACATCAACAGAGCGTAAGAAAAAAAAGCTCAAGCAATAACATGGAGAGTTAAAACTTCATCGTTATAAAGAACAACGGGAATTTCGTTTTCATCAACATCATCAACATTAGCAACATCGTTATAAAGAACACCAGCAACATAATTTTTATCACCATCATCAACATTAGCAACATCGTTATAAGGAATAAAAGCAACATCGTTTTTATTACCATCATAATCATTAGCAACACCGTTATAAAAACAATAGCATCGTTTTCATCAGCATCACTAGACATTAGCAACATCGTTATAAAGAACAACAACGTCGTTTTCATCAGCATCATCAATATTATTAACATTAGCAAGATCATTATAAAGAACGACAGGAACATCGTTTTCATCCACATCATCAACATTTGTAACATCGTTATAAAGAACAACAGGAACATCGTTTTCATCAACATCATCAACATTAGCAACATCGTTATATAGAACAACAGGAACATCGTTTTCATCAACATCATCAACGTTAGCAACATCGTTATAAAGAACAGCAACATCGTTTTCATCAACATCATCAACATTAGCAACATCGTTATAAAGAACAACAGCAACATCGTTTTCATCAACATTAGCAACATCGTTATAAAGAACAACAGCAACATCGTTTTTATCAACATCATCAACATTAGCAACATCGTTAACATCATAAATATTACATCAACGCCATCGGAATGGAAACGGGCAACGATATAACCAACGGAAGTTACAAAATCATAATCAACAACAAACTCAACATGACGTCATGACAAATAACAACAATAACATCCCCATAACAAGAACAGCATCAATAACAATAAGAGTAACGTCACACTTAACAGACATATATTAATCTATTGCTAAAGCATGGTTCAACCATATGGTTTCGGGTTCGGTTCCACTGCGTAGTATCTTGAGCAAGGGTCTTATAACTGTATTCCTGAGTCGAATAATGCTATGTGAATGAATTTGATAGACGAAAATTGTGTTGAAATCCCTATTCTACGTGTGTGTGTGTGACCATCATCACCATAATCACCACCACCACTAAGACTACCTCCATCACCGCCACCACTACGACGATGACGAGGACGACCGTCATCGCCACATCCGTCACCGCCACGTCTGACACTACCAACAATAGCATAAAAGATAACAACGTTTCCTTTGTGCCTACTACCATTACACTTAGTGATACGAGTTAAAAGGCGTACAGAAAAACGAAGAGGAATTAGAAGATTCACCTTCATGTTGCTATTGCTGTTTAGCTCCATATTCTCCCTTTGTAGACCTACGATTAAATACATCCTAACTATAACTACCACCTTTTCTTTTCCACATTTCTGTACGTAGTCAACAAACACTAAGCTACTTCAAACAAAAATGTCCTTTCTTTTGGCAGAGCAAATAGGACGCAATTCAATAACGTCCCTGATTTTGTGGTTACATCTATCCAATAGACTGAATACATAGAGACTCTATTAGTGATTCATCACCGTCAGGGTTTCCCTCTTATATATAAGCTTCCTTTATTTAATAAACTCTCACTATGATATCGGGATATGCTAAATTTTCAGTATGTTTGTAAGTGAGGAGAATATATATATATATATATATATATATATATATATATATATATATATATACATGCGATGGGTTATCATACAAGATACTTGTACAAATTGTTAGGTAGTGGGACAGAACCCCGAACTATGTGATTGCGAAGCAAACTTCTTACCGTATAGCCAGAACTCTTTAATTAAAAAAAAATATTTATCAGGTGTCAGTATTTTATCATTGTATAACTGGTCATATGATTTTATACGTTATTAACAGTAGGAGAAAAAAATCAATGCTGGGAAAATAACAACATAGCTACAGTTAAGCTAGGTACGATTTCTTAACAAATTTCACAGCAGAATATGCAACTATTAGCAAATATGATTTAGTTCTGGATCTCAGTAGTTAATATCAATCCGTTGTTTCATTTAAGTTACTGAGTAAGAGCTTGTTTGTATATGCCGTGTCAGAGGTGATATAAACTTTATATGTTCAATGCATTGGATTTGACAGCTTCTGCGTGTACATGTGAAAACTCAGAATTTCTGCAGATTTAAAATATAAGAAGCTTATTGTATATTATAAGGTATTAAATATAAATGTTTTCGTAATATATGATTAGACATTTACATTTTATTTTGTAATATTTTAAAGAATTAATCCGTATTTCAATGGTAGAATTAACATAATTTTAAGCTCATTGGTCCCGCACGTGTTTATATTGGAATACCTTTGTTTAAATATATATGTGT
>NC_068993.1:47593574-47595836 GCF_001194135.2 Octopus bimaculoides
ATATATATATATATATATATATATATATATACATATATTCGTGTTTCTACGCGACAATAATTTGTTTGCATGCAGAATTAAGAAATGATTTCTTTGAACCACTAGACTGTGTTAACTAATTTAAGGCTTAGATTTCAGAATCAACCTTCTTTCTATCAATTTTACTCATAACCACCGAGTATATTCAATGTGAAATTTAAATAGATATGTGTTTTTTTGGTATAGTAGATTGAGAGAGTGAGCGAGTAACGAAATGGTTAAATTGTAAACAGTAGGACAATAAGCGTAGCCTGTTGTGGCATGTTTCATGAGAAGGGGGTCATAACTTGACCAACCTATCTGTAACGAAATATTCTTATCACTGTGTCAAAGACTTCAATGCTCTAAATGAGCAAATACTAACACACGACGCCTAGCCGCATTTACAAATATGCATTGATATCTAGATTATATAAAGACATACAACCTTAAGCAGATGTACACGTACACACTGTCTATGCACCATGTACCTAAATGTGTACCACTATAAGCACATATTAACATGTTTAAATGAGTAAAATGGATATGATGTTTTCCAGGACATTTAATGAAATGTGCATGAGAGTGGCCACATTTGTGATACTTCATGGGCTTATAACGATGAAATAAGGATTTCTCCAAAAGCCTTGTATATTCGAGGTTTGTGGAAAATTTGCCAAATTACATTTTATTGTTCTCTCCGGTTCTGTCTTTCCTTATTGATATAGTTACAAGTTGTTATGTCATCATAACTCAGTTTATATTGTGATTAATTTTTGCAGTCATATATAGCATAAATCCGCCGACAGTTTTTGTAAGAATATTCAATTCCTGCTTTGTAAAGCCAATACGACTTTGGAATATTGCCCACAAATAAAGTAATGCAATTATCATCACATCACCATCATCATCATCATTATCATCATCATCATCAGCATCGTAATCATCAAAACCACCCCCACCCTCATCATCAAAACTAATATCAGCATCGTTATCATCGGTTATTTTTATTTAATTTCATTCATATATTATTTTCTTCTAAGATATTTGTTAATAATAATATTGCATGCACGTATACACACATACACACATACATACATACACACATACACACATACACACATACATACAAGCAAAAATACATACATACATACATACATACATACATACAAAAATACATACATACATTCAAACATACATACATACGTAGTTGCACACTTACATACATATATGTGAAAGAATCGTTAGAGCGTGGAAGAAATTGGTTTGAAATAATCACCCGGCTCACTGCGCACTGAGTTCAAATCCAGATTACATTATTCCTTTCTTTCCTCGTATTGAGTTTCGATGGACGAAGTACCAGGTTTGAACTGGTGTCAATGCTTTTTATACGGTGTATCTCACATCCTCGTTTCTATGAATCTAACAAGAAATTAAGGACGCATCCGAAGTCATGCAATGTCATATCTATTATATATACACCCCCCACATATATATATATATATATATATGTGTGTGTGTGTGTGTGTGTGTGTGTGTGTGTGTGTGTGTGTGTGTGTGCGTGTGTGTGTGTGTGTGTTTGTGTGCATATATATAATATCAGCTTAATTATCAGCTAACATCTTGTTTTAAGTTTTCCATTACCAAACCTCATGATATTGCTTCTAATAAATCTTGATTTTTATGACTATTCCAAGTATGATATCTGTTTGCTCTTTCAGTCCTACCCCTAACAGATACTGCCTTCTGTTCTCTCAACCTTACAAATACAACGGATTTTATAAACTGGTCTATAAATTAAAACTGACCCCATAAAAACAAAAACTCAGCGACAGGCAGTGTCTGTAACAATGTATATCTTCTTGAAAATTCAGTAACTTCTAAAACTGGAGTGAGACAGCATGTTCTTTGTTTATCTCCTTAACGTCTTGTAGATTTTAGGTATAATTATACTGGTGTGTCCATCTGTTCTAATTTAATTAAATTCTGTCTTTGTGCAGCTGAAGATTGCTCTGCATTTTAAATTGATGTAATGATTGCATTGTTCAATTAAATGGAGTTGCATGAAACGATCGTACTGCATTACCTCTCGATATCCTTGTTGGTTATTTTGATTTTAATCACCTTGGTTTGAAATTGTATGGATAATACCATACTAAATTCTATGCCTCAACTTAAGTACCATATTCACCTGAATCTAAATTTTTGCTGAACTCATCTACGATACCCAAAGAATATATATAT
>NC_068993.1:47595932-47608691 GCF_001194135.2 Octopus bimaculoides
TATACATGTATACACACACACACACACACAAACACATACACACAAAAACACACACACATATATTCATTGTGCAAATTTATAAGCTCAAGGATAAGAATGTATCGGCGTAGTTGAAGTTTAAGACAATTATAGAAAATATGATAACATGCAAAACAGTACGGAAGTTATCTTACCCTCGCCTAGTCTTTTCCGAAAAAAATAGATTGACGCAGCTGTAATGTAAACTGTCAGATATCTTCAGACAAAATGTCTATCCAGTGAAATATAGTAAATGAGTGAATGATCGTGATCTAAACAACTGTCTGGCTGGAGAGACATAGATCATAGCGTACAATGATTCCCCGTAGCAAGCAGGTATTATGTCGTGCATATACTATGTAGAGTATCAGTTATTTAATTAGGTATAATTTTGGCGGTGAAGAGAAGCGTAGATTATGTTATTGTTATGTCTGAAGCGACTGCTATCTAGCCCCTTCGGATGATCTCTACTCAGCCGCTACACAACTGCTACTCGACTGCTACTCAACGTTTTCTTTATTTGGCACTACGGCCATACCATAGAGGGGGACACTACGAGGACAGACACAACACCACATGTTTGAACTCTCGAATCTTTTTCCTTCGCTGGGGAAATCTGCATCATTATCACTGTTCCCTCCTTCTCTTTCTACGAAACATCATTGAGTCACAACGTAATGAATATTTATATCGTAGCTGTGTTTTAACAAATCGTTTAAAATCATCCATATAAACGCAATAATAAAAAAAAAACATTGAGAAGCACAGAGGAAGTTTATGGCATTGGCCATTGGTCGAATATTTGAATATCCAATATAATATTTCAATAAGTAAACTTAGAAGTTAGGGGACATAAAATCGCAACGCAGTCTAGTGACTATGCTGCACAAAAATTAACTTTGTTTGCACCCTCCAGATCTTTCAACATACACTAAGCTAACGGGAACATTTTTATGCGATTAACGAAACTTACTAATATTTTGAGCCAAAACTACTCCATATCATATTTTAAACCTGTTTTAGAAAAGAAACGATGAACTCGTTATATAAACTATTTAGAAAGTTAGTGAATGTGCATCCCTCTATATCTATGGAAATATTATGGCTTGTGTTTCTGAGTGTCGCAGTATGAATGGGTGTTTTATTATAGCAGTTAACCCCCACATGCTCGTTCCCTATCAATTTATAACTTCCTGTGTTATTACTCCCATCGCAACTGATTTCACCGGCATCACACTCGCAACAGTCTCTTTGATTAACACCACAGACATCATCAACACACTAATCAACTTCGCCCTCGTCATCTTGTTGCTCCTCCTGCTCCTCCTTCTCCTCCAGCTCTTCCCCATCATCATCATTATCATCATCATCGTCGTCTTCGTCTTCGTCGTCGTCGTCGTCAATGTCATCATTTCAGTTCTTCAAATTGTATGTTCATGCATTTCATATGCATTTATTCGCTCGAATAATTATTCTATTCTATCTCACTCTATCTCTCCCGCCCTCTCCCCGTCTCTCTCTCCATCCCTATCTCTGTCACTCTTTGTCACTTTTTCTTTCTCTTTCTCTTCGCGTATTTCTACAATTCTTTCTTTTCGTTCTTTCCTATCTTAGATATATATTCTACTCGTTGATTCCCAGTCAGTCCTTCTGTATTTTCTGAAGAACCTTCCTAACGTTAACATTTTCATTGACGTGAGAATTCATAGCGCTTTAACATATTACAGCCATTTAAAAAAGAAAACCTCATCATCCCCACCCCATCATCATCGTCATCATCACTTCTCATATTAATACATTCTCTATCTATTTCTATCCCCCTAGAATAAGAAAACATATAATCATAAAAATACATGCACACATAGAAATATGTATATAGAAACGCATATATGTATGCAAATAATACATATTTCATATATATGCATGCATGTATGTGCATATATATATATATATTTTTGTAGAAATATGTATGTATATAAACACATATATACATATAAGCGCACATACATGCTTACAATGCATACAGGCACACAGAAATAAATACACAATAAATAAATAACGTGCAAGACAAACATAGCCATTATAATAAAGACAAGATAGAAATTGCAATAATAGAACCTCTTTAAAACACGGAATTTTGTATTCTGCAAGGCAAGCGATTGGATAAATTTAATTAACAAGCACGGCTGCTGGGGCTACTTTTAACTCCTACTCCTCCCCTGCTCATACTTTCACTATGCACCTTTGTTTATATCATTCTTTATTTATATATACACACACATACTGGCACTTACATATGTATATATATATATATATATATATATACTTTATTTTATTAAAGCTGCGATATATTATGTATCTGCGTGTGTGCTTGTCTGTGCGGGAGTGCGAACCTTTGTACATACATGCATACGTGCAAACATATGGTTGATGGATTTGAAGGAAATATTTGAAGCTCCAGAAATGGAAACAAAACCACACATACACAAACACACACTCACACATACACGCACATATGCGCATGTACACACTCTCACACATATATTTTTATATTTATATATACATATATACATACGTATTTAAATTGGACATAACTATATTTCTGTGAGCTAAGTGATTATAAAAGCAGAAATACACAAGTGTAGTCGTCTTATCGGCAGAGTAAACAAAGACATAGTTATTTCATTTAAGGTGCGGTTTTTTCCCTTTCTTTTATATAAATTTATGGCTGATGTAAAGAAAAACGGGATTTTATAGGCGATTTCAAAATCATTAAAATTTCAAGCGAATATTATTCAGGGTTTTAAACAAAATTTAAATGTACAGAATTTCTGGAAAAGTTGTGGCTATAAATCCAAATCTAGGAATTGTACTTTGAAAGGGTTTGGTTTTAAATATATAGCACTTCCATCAGGAGAATATGTTCGCGTAACATCCTCATTAGGTGTTTAATAAAAAGAATGTATATAGACGGTTTGAGTGGTTATATTATTATATTATATGTTATATATATATACATATGAGTGTCTTTGTACGTGTGTGTAAGTGTATGTGTGTATGTGTGTGTGTTTGCGTGTGCATGTGAGTTTGTTTGTGTACGCACGGGCATGTATACATGCAATTGTGTGTGTTGTGAGAAAGATATAAACATACGTAATATAGTTGACGTAAATTCGGTCTCTTGGCGGAGTACACACACACATACATGTGCGTGTGCTTGTTCGTGTGTGTGTACGTATGTGTGTGTGTGTGTGCCTGGATAAATGTGAGATTTTGTCAGCACATATGTATGCATACATATATCTCCCTTTGTATGTATGTGTGCAAGAGATTCAGGTCCAAGCCAGCAATTCTGAGAGATGGCGTTTTAGACTCTACCATCGATCCCAGTACTGAACTCTCTTTTCTCTCACTTTTACTCTTTTACTTGTTTCAGTCATCTGACTGCGACCATGCTGGAGCACCGCCTTTAGTCGAGCAAATCGACCCCAGGACTTATTCTTTGTAAGCTTAGGACTTATTCTATCGGTCTTTTTGCCGAACCGCTATGTTATGGGGACGTAAACACACCGGCATCGGTTGTCAAACGATGTTGGGGGACAAACACAGGCACACAAACATATACACACACATACATATATATATATATTTACATATATACGACAGGCTTCTTTCAGTCTCCGTCTACCAAATCCATTTACAAGGCTTTGGTCGGCCCGAGGCTATAGTAGAAGACACTTGCCCAAGGTGCCACGCAGTGGAAACGAACCCGGAACCATGTGATTGGTAAGCGAGTTACTTACCAGACAGCTACTCCTGCGATGGTTACTTTATTTTATTGACGCTAAATGTAATAAAAGGTAAAGTTGACCTTGGTGGCGTATAAACTTAAAAAGCTGAAATGGATAACTGAAAACATTTTTTCGAATGTAGAGCCAATGTTCTCATCCCTCAGTATTTGTCGGAAGTCACTAGAGGATCTTTCCTGGTAAAATGCAATCGAACACCGAATATAGTGGAAAAATTCATCAGATATAAAAATAAACCGCTTCTAACTGGAGAGCTTCTATTAAAATAATAACTGGAGGTAGGATGGGTAAGCAATGATATATAAATAAGACTAAAAAAACAAAAGAATTGAAACTTCTATCTCGTTATAAGAAGACGTAAAGTAAAAACTAGAATCTAATTAGGAATGAACTGCTAATATCTTAAATTTAATTACTTTGAGATAAAATGAATCGACGATGATAACGTAACCCATAGGTTTCACAATTAAAAACGTAATATAAATTTAAAGCGGAGCTGGAAAATGATTCTAAATATCATTTTCGAATTTCGCTATAGTAAATTCAAAACCGTCTCAATGGTTTATGTTTGCTAAAAGAGTAGGCATAGAGATTAAACCAATAGGGAAGCCTTAGGTGGATTAAAAGGATTAGTAGGGGAGCAGAAAAAAAAAAAAGATCGAACGAACTGTCTAACTCTAAATAGAAAATATTACACACTCATTTTACGAAGTACAATCAAATGCGAGCCAGTGAAGGAACCTCAAAAGCAGCACTTGTCCTGTAGCATAAGCATCTTCTAGATATATGCAGCCATAAAGATGATAAGGTGACCAACACTGAAATGCTTCTCAGTAGATATCTGCATAATCAGCGATATTCTTAAGGCTCGTTGTAAATAACGAAAACATAAAAAACCGACTAAACTGCAATGGTAGATAACGTTCATTTCCTATTAACTAAAACACAATATAGCTACGCGCGCACGCACATACACACACAAACACCCCCCACACACACGTATATACTCACATACACATGCATTTCTGGTAGCTAGGCAGGAATCATCCCTTTTGCTATCATTCCTAGGGCACATATGCCAACAGGTATTATTTTAGTCGTGAGGTTCCATATTTTGCCAATTTCTATTTCAAGATCTTTAGATTTGCTCAGTTTTTGGTAGATCTTGACAGATACATTTATGTCGATTGGGACAGTCATATCAATTAGGAGGCATGATTTTGCCTGAAGTCTTTTAGTATAATGCCTGGCCTATTAGCATCTACCTTTCTGTTAGTTTGAAGGGTGAAGTGCAGAAGCGTGAGATGTGATCATTTTCAAGTACTGGAAGTGGTTTGTGTTCCCACCAGTATTTAACGTGGGACAGGTCCATGATTTTGCAAATTACACAATGTATATACTGTGCTATTATTATCATGATAATCATCATCTCCTTTCAATTCTGTTTCCATTTCTTGCCGAATATTTTCATAACAACTTCATTTACACCGGCAGGGGACTGAGAAAGAGAGAAGAAAGACAAAGAGAAAATGGGAAAAAAATAAAAACTTTAAAAAGTAAACAAAGCAATGGGGAAAAAAGGAAATCAAATTCACAGCCACATCGCTCTTCTCAGTACATGTGACGTACCAGTTAAGACAATCTTTTGCCCTTCCTGCTAGGATGGTAAGCCAGGAATAATTCTGAAATAATTTTCAGTTTCAGTTTTAATTATTACAAGTACTACTACTTATCATCATCGTCATCATCATCGTCATCATCATCATCATCACCATCATCATCATCATCATCATCATCATCATCATCATCATCATCATCATCACCATCATCGTCATCATCATCATCATCATCACCATCATGGTAAAGTTGCATGTGGTGACGATCACCACGATGATCGCGAGGAAGAAAACGATGACGAAATTGCTGATGGCAGAAAGTTGTGAAGGTGATTGTAATAATGATAGTGGTAGTGATGCTGCTGCTGATGATTGAGGTGCTGCTGATGACTTTTTTTTAAGCACTGAAAAACTCCGCATTCTTAATAATTCATCATACTTAAGAACAAATAAAAATAAAATCTACGAGTTTTCTTCACTTAACACTCCAGAAAATTCTAAATAACTGTCTCTCGCTTGTGGCTGTTGATTCTATTGTTTTAATTACAAGCATGAGTTCAACTAGCGCCAGCTGTATTCCGTTCTCTCGTACAACCATACTGATTGCCTGATGTCAGTAAACTATGGCTGACAGTGTTTGTTGGTTTTAGAAATTATTTCGTGTCGCCTATAAGTAAGAACTGGGTGTACCAAGTGGCACATTGATTAAATAATCTGCGTATGCTCCTTTTATTGTTATCAATAATAATAACAAAAACAGCAGCAGCAGCAACAACAACAACAAGAACAACAACAATAATGGTGATGATGATAATGGGGCTCGAGAGAAGCAAGACTTTGTATGGAGACAAACTGAAGACAGTAGCAGAGTCGGAGACTAGCAAATTCCTCAGATTTCTCAATCCAAACAGATCAGGTGCTAAAGCATAAGAGACCGGATCTAGTTATGTCCTGTAATAATAATAATAAGAGAGAAGGCTCTGCGCTGAATAACAACATGGATGTGATAAACCGGGCTCTCCATCCAAAAAGTAATATAATCTAATAACATCGGTGGAATGGGATAAAGGAACCTGTGATAGATTCGAAGGAGGCGGCCATTTAACGAAAATAATCAGAAAAACGAAATTTTACTGCCATACAAATTACAGTTTCTCACATACCCGATGTTTCAGTGAAAAGTGTAAGAAAGATATCTGTCAACATCGGAATGTTTACAAATTATAAAATATGTGGAACAAAACAGTAAGTACGTAAATTGATTAATTACGCATATACTCGAATATCTACCCATTCATATATACAGTTTAGTATCCATAGGATTACACATATATCCCAGTGTTTACACAACTACGTGAAATTTACAGGACACACATACATGCACATGAAAGCGCGTGTCACAAGCGAACCAAAAAGAAAAAACTCAATTTTTTTTCGAACAAACACAAACAGAGCGAACAATTCATAAGTTAAAAAACACCACAAAAAAGAATATGCCCGGAGATAAATCTATCAGCAAAAGAAAATACAAACGAATACAGATCTGTTATCCTTAAGAAGCTACGTTACGAGGAATGTTTTCATTCAGAGAACTTGGAGTCGGTGTTGTCAGAAAGAATTAAGCGTAAACAGACAGATCCGTCCGTCCCCTAATGTCAACGTTCAAGCTCCTCATGCCTCCATAACAACAACGCAAACTACAAACCGATTCGGCAGTCATGCGTATTAACTAGGGCCGCGGACCCCAGTGAGGAACCAGACTGGGTACGAAAAATCAGCTACTGATTCAAATCTTTTCGAAACGCAGGAGCTGTTTGTACCCCACATCAAATAACCAGAACTAAAAGAATGAAAACTTTCTAGGGCAGATAATAAAGAAATTCTTAAGGCCTTCTACCATGCCATGCATTTCCCCCACAAATAAATCTAATACTGAAGAAACCTACCTAAACTGGAGACAGAAGCACCTTGAACTAAGATCCTACATAGACACTAACAAACTTGCCAACGTCAGAAGAAACATTACGAAAAAGAAATTACTAACTGAATTAGAGATTGACCAAATTGAACAATCAATAAAGGGAACGAAATTGCAGTTAAAGAAGATACTAAGAAGGAAATAATTATAGACCAACCCAGGTCTGATGAAAATGCAGTAATGATAGAAAGAGTCAATGTAACTGATAAGCAGAGTGAAATACTCTCTGAACCAACCATAAACACCAAGGCAGATGAAAATCAAATAGATGAAGAAAGTCACACAGAAATTGACCCAACTGAACTAGATGGTCCAGAAAATTAGATCATGATGGAATGGCTGAAAATTAAAGAAGCCAGTATGAATTAACATGATCTCCACATCTTCACTTGTTAATGACTACTACAATCTACGTGGTGTTTGCATAGTGCGATATATGGCACTCTATCGGTTAAGACGATAGATGTTCAATTTGATCCGATCAACGGAACATTCTGCTCGTAAAACTAACTTACTTGCAGGTGGCCAAACCCCAAAGACACGCGTACCCTTAACGGATTTCTCAAAGAGATTCAGTGTGACATACAATGTGACAGTGACAGCTCTATAAATTGCAAGTAAAACTCATTTTTCCACAGTTGTGAACTGGAGCAACGCGAAATAAAGTATTTTGCTCAAGGAGAAAACCCGCCTTCAGGAATCGAACTCACGACCTTACGATTGTGAGCTAAATACCCTAACCACTAAGTCATGCGCCTTCACTTGCATAATACTATGCATGTAATATTTAAATTATATATTACGCGCTTTAGTGTGTTTTGATATGCGCATGATATCCGATCTGTGGTAAAATTGTCATTCATGAAACTGGCCCTTGGTCCCAAAATTGATTGGAGACCGCTGCTACACGTGACAGCAACAGTTACTCATGACTCCACATGTCAAAAATCGTTATACATTACACGAATGCGTGCAGTTGTGTTTCTTTGTATTGCGCCCAATTAATGAAAGTCTGCAATTGACCGAAGATAAAAAAAGGGCAATTTCCGTAAGACGGACACATTAATTAGATCGCAGTCGATACTTGACTTGTCCACTCTTACATCGATCAGTGGGATAGTAAAGTCAAAGCTCACTTCAGCAGGATTTCAGGTCGAAACTTCAAAACTCTGAAGAAAGGGGCTGCGGTTCTACCAATTTAAAGAAACTTCAACTAATGCGAGAATGAACGATATTCTCTTTATATTTTTATTGTATATAACTACATGCGTATATGCATACACACACACATAGACACATACACACACACACACACACGCACGTACACACATACACATACACACACACACACACACACACACACACACACACACACATACACATACAAATATAAACTTATATATACATATTACACATAGATCTATAAATGCTCATCTACCAATGCATACACACACATATGAAGATGTGGAGATCGGTTGATATAAATAGACATATCTATATATTATTACATTCAGTAGGAGGATCGCGAAAAGAACATTGCTTATATGACGGCTTATTTATTGTTATCCATAATAAATGAGTTTTCATGCATGCATTCACATTTACTTAAATTCGAATTTATGCATATATACATTTATAAATAAATAAATACATGCAAATCAACATAGATGTATGTATATAACATAAAAGCTTGCACACATCCATACGTAAATACATATTTCTATATCATAGTTTGAAATGAATTCATATGTTTTTCAAAAGGATATACCATATTTATTCTGGAAAATGTAGTAATTTTGCATTTAACTTCATTTTCGATCATGATAGCCCTTTGTGATGTTTAGTATGAATTGTGTGTAAATGTGTGAGCGTGTATGTGTGTCTTTCCGCGTGTAGGTATTTATATATATATACGTACATAAACAGCTATGTCCATGTACATATATACGTACGTTTATTTGTATGTTAGTACGTTTATGTACATGTGTGTTTTTATCAGGCTTAAAAACAATGGTTTAGTAGTTCTTAACGGCTATATCCTCTTCATTTCTCCAGATTATATGATCAGAGTTATTCCAATTATAATTATCTTGTTTTTTTTTGCTGTTGTCTTGTCTACATTCTCCATTAGGAGTTTCCAGTTTTCAAGAACTGTATGTTTCGACTTGAAGGAGATATCGTTGCTATTTCCGAATGTCTATATGTACGAAAGTATGTACGTATTTATGTATGCACCTATGTATGGAAACGACGGGTCTATATGTTATTGAGACAAACACGTATAAAAATATTCTAACCACGGATGTAAACTATAATTATAGAACAAAATAATAACGAATCGTATTAGTCTCGAAGGCAAAATAATTAGTAGTAAAGTCTAAAAATAGTTGATAATTTGCAATGACTGGTACTCAGTCCCTTATTGATGACACTCAGACTACAAATTTGACTTAAGTATGACCTTAGTATAGACTAATTAACCCACCCACGTCAGAATTACAGTTAGCCAAATGATATTAGAGAAAATAACTTTCAGGTTAAAGTCATTCTCCTAATACAAGTAGGTATTGATATTCCAAATCATGTTATCATATATTTCCATGTAATTCCTACATGTATCTTATCTTCAGTAGCCATTAACATGTGCGCAGTTAGTTTCCTCTTATTTTTGCCAAAAAAGGCTTGTCGCTTTATAACATCTCTGAACATATAGGAAAAAAACATCTTCAAAGTGTTCGTTTGAAACGTATCATTTTCATATCAGCTAATTAAATTATATCTTAAGTGCAAAGACGTAACGAAGTGAGAAGAATGCTTAAGTTATCTTAGTTCAAATTTTTGTTAGCAATGCTTGTATCGATGTTAGTGCTAATGTTTTTCCTAAATGCACAACATTGATGGTATTAACGAAATCCCATGTGGTGCGAAGCATTTATTAAAAAAAAACTCAGTCTGATCGACGCTAAGCTGGTGGGTAAAAACTGAATCTCTTATTTATAGTAGAAAATATATTAGAGAAACTAGATACTAGTATAGGATTGATTAAATCGGTATAATTTGAGCAGAAAATGTTCCAAAACGCGCTTAAGATTAACCCTTTATGCATGTACGTCTGTTGACGATGGCGTTGTGTCTACATATGCACACGTGAAGAGATCCATGTATGATTGCATATATTTTTGCATGCATACATAAATGTATATATTTAAGGCTGACTTAACGGGTAACTGTGTATGTGGAGGGATGTATGTGTGTGTTTGTGTGTGTATGTGTGTTTGTGTGTGCGTGAGTACGTGTGTGTATGTGTGTATGTGTGCGTGTGTGATTTTCGAAACTGACAAAGATATGGATTTTTTTAAGTATGTATATAATATAGCAGGCACATGAAAGCGGCTAATAACTATGTACAGAGCAGAAGTGTGGTCAGTTCTGAAGGAGATTTTTATACGGATGTAAATATGTATGTATTTTTATATGTATGTTGGGAGTGAAGGACCACTAGCTGTTGTCACAATATATTTCTAGTTGACACTGATGTAGAACCTATGGTTTTATGTGATTTTTCGTCATTTCACCTTCGTCCTTCACCAGGTACTAATAACGTAGATGGAAACTGGTACACGTATTGTAGAATCATTGAACATTGTCATTCAATGACGTTAAGATGTCTCTTTGTGCTCACTTCATTTGTCATCTCATCTACTAAAGCTCTATGGTGACAGATGAGAGGTGTAGATCTAACCAGACGTAAGGTCACTGTAACAATTTCTTCTGTTACCTATGCTTCAAACCATGGAGATCGGTAACAGTGTTATAGCTTGTTTTACTCCAAGCCGATCCACATGATGCAATCAAAAACATTCGAGTATTTACACTCTAAATATTATTTATACTGTTAATACTATCAATTAAAGATATTCACCGCATCTGATATTAACAATAATATCATCTTACTGTTTTTGCTGGTATATATATTTTTCAACATGTAGACCGGCTCCTATTTATAAACAGGTTGATGCATTCTCTGCATCTTCATGACTTGTGCTAACTTTACGCATATATATATATATATATATATATATATATATATGTGTGTGTGTGTGCATGTATGTATATATATATATATATATGTATGTATATATATTTACGTACATATATGTATGCATATATATATATATATATATATATATATATACATGCGTGTGTATGTATCGTAACTGCCCAGAAGACTCTTCGTCCCTAATCAACGTTGGGAAATTAACAATAATGACTATGAACACTTGATATCAGTTATTTATATATCTTCGAGTATTTATGACTGTATGTATATGTATATATGTTTGTGTGTGTGTGTGTGTGTGTGTGTGTGTGTGTGTGTGTCTGTGTATGTACATCTGAAAGCGCGTGAGTTTGATTTCTTGTATGAATAACGTTACTCAGACACACACACACACACACACACACACACACGCACAGACATATATCTGTGTGTATGTACGAATATATGCATACATGCGTGCATGTTTGTACGAAAATTTACCACGAAACATACGTGAGTGTCTGTGAGTACGCGCGCGCGCGCGCGTGTCTGTGTGTGTGTGTGTGTCAGTATTAACACAAACATACGCTGAAATATGTATGTTGGTAAGTATGTATTTCATGTATCTACAGGAAGAGAGATAAAATGCAATCCTGATTCGTCTCTCATAACTATTCTCGGTTATAGAATTCAGGCGCCATTGCGTGTTTTTTTTTTTTTTTTTTTTTTTTTTTGCTTTGTATTTTTATTATCTGCCACTTGCAACCGCACCCCACCCGATGTCGTAAATATCCTAGATCATCACGAACAATTACTCTGAAGTTACACCCTACCCCCTTAGGGCAGCAAAATATTACACAAAAATTACTAAAAAAAGTGTAACAAGTATTGTATTTTTTAAGAAATCAGAAAAAAATTACTCGATTAGTTATTACTTCCGGTCATATGACAAATCTTCGTAAATGGCGATAATTATTTCCTTTATACTCTTTAGATTTTACGACTCTTCCAAATCTAGATAATAGAAGCAGGAGAAAATATTGAATGTCTGAGTGAGAAATAAAATGTTTTAAGGCCTCATATTAAGTTGAGGAAGAACGGAATCATGTAATATATACTTGTATAGCAATCTATCTATCCATCTATTTACCTCTATCTATCTCCCTGTCTTTCTACCTATCTATCCAGGTAGCTATCACTTTCTCTTTTCTCTCTCTCTTTCTCTTTCTTTATGTATATATATATATATATGTATATGTATATATATATATATATATATATATATATATATATATATAT
>NC_068993.1:47609632-47614287 GCF_001194135.2 Octopus bimaculoides
ATATATATATATATATATATATATATATATATATATAGGGATTGTGCCAAAATTTGGCATTGAAAGTTACACAAACGCCAGAACAGGACACCACTGCAGAGCATCAAAGTTCCCAGCAATGCCGTCACGCTTCAGGACCAGCTACTCCAAGAGCCTGTGTTTCAGGGCCCTCACCTGCACAAATTGGATGCAGGTGTTTCTTTGATTAAAACCCTTTCTAACATGGAAGCATCCAAAAAGCATTTAAGGTATATAATGCTTTATGAGTACAAAAAAGGAAACTCTGCAGCCGAAGCGACTCGAATCATACACTCAGTTTACGAGAAAGAATGCTTGAATGAAAGAATTTGCAGAATATGGTTTGCAAAATTCAGGAATGAGGATTTCAACCGTGAAGATGAAGATCGAACAGGACGTCCAGTTGAGTTTGATGATAAGCTCCTTGAGGAATTACTTGAAGAAAATCCTGCATTATCAGTTGAAGAATTGGCAATAAAGCTTAGTTCAAACCATACAATTGTTCATCGTCATTTTCAACAACTTGGAAAGGTCCCTAAACTTGGAAAATGGGTGCCTCATGAATTGTCCGAAATCAACCGAAAATCCCGAGTTGACATCTGCTCTTCTCTCCATTCTCGCTAACTCATTTCACCCATTTTGGATAGACTTGTGACTGGTGGCGAAAAATGGATCTTCTATCGAAATATAAACGTCGTAAACATTGGCTTGGTAAAAGGGAAAAAGCTCAACCACAACCGAGATGGGTACTTCATGGAAAAAAGTTTCTTCTCTCTATCTGGTGGTATTGCAAAGGAGTAATTTACTTTGAAGTGTTACCCAGTAATGCAACAATCAATGCTCAAGTCTACTGTCAGCAATTAGAGCGTTTGAACCAAGCTTTGAAGAAAAATGACCTGCTTTATTGAATCGAAGAGGAATGATGTTTCATCAGGACAATGCGCGACCCCACACTGCAAAGATTACATCACAGAAGATCGAAGAGCTTGGATGGCAAAAAATTCCTCATCCACCTCACTCTCCCAACCTTGCTCCTTCAGACTACTCTTTGTTTCGTAGTTTACAGAATCATTTTGGGTACGTAACTTTCGCAAGATAGGAGGAGGTCGAACGTTTCAGAGTTCTTCGCTTTGAAACCAAAAGAGTTTTACATTGATGGGATTAAAAAGCTTGTAAATAGATGGAAGGAAGGAAGTCATAGATAATCAGGGAAAGTACATTGATGATTAAATTTCAATTAAATATACCATTTGATCACTTGTTTTCTTTATTCAAAATTCGGACAGAACTTATGGGATGACCTGAAAATATATAAGTATTGACGTATATATTTTATTGGGAAGAGAATAGAAAATGTTTGAGGTGTGTGCGTGTAAGTATGCGTCTCCGCTAATGTGTGTATGTGTGTGTGTGTGTGTGTGTGTGTGTGTGTGTATGTGTGTGTGTGTGTGCGTGTCTGTATACAAATTTGGACACGATGCGAATTAACTCGATTCGAATCAACGCTAAGTTCATACCTTTAAGACATAAAAGCTCCCAATGACGAACGAATACCAAACATCAAATAGATAAAGTTATCTGTGCAGAATCATATTGATCTACGCAGCAGTGCATTTTTTTTTTTCTTCTTTTGTATAACTTTCCCCGGTAAAACTTACCAATTTTAAAATGGTGTGACATGTACCAACACTACCACCACCACCATCACTACCACCACCACCACCGCCACAACCACGACCAACACCAACACAACACAACTAACAACTAGTATTACTACTACTACAAAATTAATAATAATAATAATAATGATAATAATAATAATAATAACTATTATGATAATAACAATAATATTAAAGAGTAGTAGTAATAGTAGTAGTAGTAGTAGTAGTAGTAGTAATAGTAGTAGTAGTAGTAGTAGTAGTAGTAGTAGTAGTAGTAGTAGTAGTAGTAGTAGTAGTAATAGTAGTGGTAGTAGTTTGTGTACCCATGTACTACAAAATTGCGCTAGGGTTTGCAACCGTGAGAACAAAAATAGTAATAAAAATATTGAAGATTCTTGATAAAATGCCCCGTAGATTTTGATAGTTGGATATTCTTTAGATCCGCTTAACTAAACCTTGGCACCCTTCTAAGTTGTTCTCTGTTGAATCGTGCAGTTATTTTCTTCAGATTTTTTCCCTCCTTTTTTGTTGTGTTAAACGTCTTTTTTAGATTTAAGTTCGTGATTTTCATCGATAATATTTATTTGAAGAAATAAAATGACATGGCAACACTCCTTCAAATGTAATACATAGTAACAAGAGGTTTACTACTGAATGTGATTTTAGAATTTAGACACCCTGGAAATTCAAAGATTCCAGCTGTCCAAATGTGAGGAATCATTCTGACCTGATTTACGTCTGTGATCTTTGACATTTACGGGAAGATAAAGGTTTTCGAACGTGAATCAACAGGAGAAATTACTAAAACCAAGCGTTCGTTGTTGCTGTTGTAGCAGTAGTTGTTGTTGATATGGTTATCGTTGCTGTCATTGTCATTGTTGTTGACATCGTCGTCGTTGTTGTTATTGTTGTTGCTGTTGCTACTATATTGTTGCTGTTGCTACTATATTGTTGCTGTTGCTACTATATTGCTGCTGTTCTTCTGCTTGTACTTTCTTTTCTTGTTTGACCATTATGTCAGACTAAACTATACCCAACTATAATAAAGACTCGTTCAGTGGTGATCATTCGGTAAATTTTCTTATCTATTAGAAACTCCGTATTCTAGCGTGAGTGAGAGCGAGATAGATTGCTAATTGCAGGGGCCTTTAGGTATAGATATTTATTTTATGGATAGGTTGTAACCAATTACACAGAACCGGGAAAATGTTTATTTGTCTTGAATGAATATAAAGCATTTTGTAACTGATGCAGTTTTGTTCCACATCTCCAGTGTTATTTCTGACAAATATATATATCTTATTTCTTACAAATATGTATATCACTTAAACAAAAACAGAACCTAGAAAATTCTGAAAATAAAGAAAATCGACAATAATATCCAGGAAAATCCCACGTTAGCCATTCGGAATTACATTATACAAGTATTCCACGAAATAGTATATGGAACTACGTGACAGGTTATTTGTAGAGAATACCTCAATAATTGTAAAAGAAAGCAATTTACAATTATTGATGATTATTTCTGATTTATTCTAAGAATTTTTAATTAACTGCTACGAGTGTTTGAAAAGCCATCTATACTTCCCTACTCTTACTACGAACATATTTGAAATAAAAACTGAAGTACAATTTCTTGCTAGAAGTGGGGAACTTAAGAATTCTTGACACATTGTCAAGAAGATATTTTTTCAATATAAAATAGTATCACGCGGTGTCTATAGGATATTGCTACAAGCATTTATTGCGCACTGAATGTGGATTTATTGAAATTAATTAAACAGTCATATGTTGAAGTTATCAAAGACGTTGACGGTAGGAATAAAAGTAGCCGGGTTTAAGCAAAATTTCATTTTAAAATATCTTCTTCCTCTTCTTTCAATTATATTTCTATTACTCTAAAGCAGTTTTAACGTTTTTACCCATACTCCAGCCACAGACACCACAGACTACTCACCACACAAACTGTTGCTGAAGTTGCTTTTTTATTCAATGATAAAGTAATTACAGAAAATTCTGTTTTTTACCACTATTTTCAAATTTCAAGTTATCAATGCACGAGTGGATGGATGTGAATGTATCCGTTATGATTTCGGTCGTTTTTGTCATTGTTAGTTATCTTCAAATGACCTCATATGAGATCAGCAGACATACGTTTAAGAAAGGCATTCCATATTTTATTAAGTGGTAAATAGTTAGTCTCAGGTCTGAGCGATAGATGAACAATAAGCCTCGTGTTATACACATTTGAAAAAAAACAAACATACACTCAGTTTCATGGATATTTCATCTTTGATCAACAGATGAAAGCTTAACCTCAGCTGACCCAATTAATTACCAATGGATACGTTACCCCTCAATTAGCCCATCCTTGATGCACAAATATATGATGAACCCAACTTATCCCATCTCTACTCAAAACACCAATGATGAAAGCCGTTTTATTCGTAATCATATCGTCATCTTTATATTTATTTCATCCTCTCCCTCACTATCTTCCTTCTGATCATTATTCCTATACGCATTCACTCAGAATCTCGTTGCGTCGCTGGTGCTGGATACTATATATCTATCCACATGCGGCAATCTTAGGTACTAGATACTCTTTTTGTTGTCAAATGCTGTGCCATGCAAACAAGCTTTCTGTAGAACCAGGAATTTTTTATCACGGCATCCAACACACTCAACAGTTCAGATGATTTCTTGCTACTGCTCTTTATTCTCCTATTACAATTGGGATAATGGGGATGTTTCGACTTTTCCTGGTTCAATGAAGTTCGTATCTTGTTCCTGGTATTTTTCGCTTCCTTTTTTTGTTTTGCCGTTGTTTATATATACATACATACACACGCACACATACACACACACACACATATACACACACACACACACACACACACATATATATATTATACACACGCACACACACACAGACACACACACACACACACATATATATATATATATATAAGTATG
>NC_068993.1:47614297-47616403 GCF_001194135.2 Octopus bimaculoides
TGTATTATATAAATAAATAGTAGGAGGAGGAGAAGAAGAAGAAGAAGAAGAAGAAGAAGAAGAAGAAGAAGAAGAAGAAGAAGAAGAAGAAGAAGAAGAAGAAGAAGAAGAAGAAGAAGAAGAAGAAGAAGAAGGAGAAGAAGAAGAAGAAGAAGAAAATCGTCAAAACGCTTAAGAGAATATTACTTATCGACAAGCCTGAACACGTGTTGAATGCAGGAATATTTATTGTCAGATCACGAGAAAGGTACTATCACGGTCAAATTCAATATAGATAGATAGAGATAGATAGATAAATAGACAGACAGATACATAGATATTTGTGTGTGCGTACATACTTCTTTGTGTATATACATATACACGACATATATGTGTGTATATACACATACATATAGTTTGATAGAACCATTGTTTGATACATATATTGACTGACTGCAGGATCTAGATGCATAAAGAGTATATGACGAAATTCGACCGTCGTTAATATAAAAATGAAGATCTGCCCGTGTTTTATAAATGCACATGGTTTTTAGAGAAAAAGAATCATATCTCGTGTGTCAGTGTTACATGCGGAATTTTTAATGCTTATACTCCGAAATGATATGTTTTTAATTTCGTTTTATTATTTTTTTTACGTAAGGCAATATTATTACATCTGTACAATACCACACACGTATATAATTTGATATACCTTAATCCACTTTCAAATATATATCAATTAAGTGAAAAATATAGACGCGGAAATTAAAAGCAAGTAAAAACATTCACAATAAATTTACTATCAACCAAATATTAATACTCCCTTGTTTTGATGTACGCTGATGAAAATTTAAAAGCTCTGCTTCAGTTATTAATATAAAATAAAATCATTCCACATTTGCAAAAGTACCATTAGAGTACGGTGTACATTTCATATATACATTTCTTTTAGCATATATATTCCCTGTGTATATTATCCATAAATAATATACACTCATATTTGTAGTAAGAATTTTAGTATAATTTAGAAAGCTATGAAATTTGTTTTCCAGATTCAATATGTTTTAGCTTTAGTGATATCTCTATTTAATTCTCCCACTGAGGCGGTATTCTCTGTCTGTTTCTGGCTCTCTTTCTTCCTTTGTCTTTTTGTTTTCCTTTGAAAATAGTTTTCTTTCCTTTCCAGTTGTATTTACCTAACTACTTTCCTTCAGACACACACACGCAGACACACTCACACACGCACACATCCACACACACACACATACTCACGTGATTAATAATAAGTTCTCGTATATTACATCTTCCATTTTTCATTTGCCGCATATAGAACGATAAATATATATAAATATATATATACACATATATATATGTATATGTATGTATATATATGTATATATATGCATGTATACATACGTATACGCATGTGTATGTATATATGTATATATATATAATGTATAGATATACGTATCTGTCCATATATATATAGATACACACTATATATATACATATATATATATATACATATATATATATATGTGTGTGTGTGTGTGTGTGTGTGTGTATGCATACACACACAGACACTTATATATAGAGAGAAGGAGATAGATAGATAGATAGATAGATAGATAGATAGATAGATAGATAGATAGATAGATAGATAGATAGATAGATAGATGCATGCGTTTATTTATACACACGTCCTTCTACAAAAGTTATGCTCCTGTTACATTAGAATGCAAAAGCTAAAACGAAACTTAATTGATCCGTCTTTTTTCAACATCATGCTAAGAAACATATAGGAAGAAAGAAATTCATATTCTAATCTGTCCATAAAATTTAAACGAATTTTTCCAACAAATTCTGCATGAAGAACCTACACCCGTATATATCTCTGTCTTGCAGAATATAAGTGCGTTGGTTGGCTATGTATCTTGAATTTAATTTAGCTTTAGATAACAAATTATTCTACTTTGTGTTAGAAAATGGTACCCACTTCCTCTCAAGGCAAAATCATGTGGAATGTTCCATGGATGATTCGAACTACAAGTCTACAAGTCTTCTGTGAAAGAGTTATACGTGATAACAATTATAATAATGTAAGATTTCCATATATATATATATATA
>NC_068993.1:47616795-47617292 GCF_001194135.2 Octopus bimaculoides
ATAGTTGTGCAGTATATAAAATTGTACAAGCTGGAGAAATACTGATAGAAATAGCCACGCATATAATCACACACTGTGTATTAGATTAAGGCATGTGCGTGAGCGAGTACATACATTTATAACCAAACACATATATTACCCATCCACACACACATTTCCACAAAATACATCAACTTTCCAACTCTAGTAAACATTGAAAAACATAACAATATGGATAATTTTAATGGCTGCAGGAAATTATTTCTGAAAAAAATACATGCATGCTAATTGCTGCACAAATTGCTCTTTAATGATATCTAAAATTGTACAGATTGTTTATAAAACCATACACTGATACGAGCACAAACATCCGCTTGCTCGCTGACCAGCTCTCTCTCTCTCTTCTGCTACTTTGTTTCATGTTTAACATATATTGCTCAGTCTCCATTTCGCTTCTCCTCTCTCTTTTTAATCTTCTCTCCATCTTTATCCCAGTAGCACCTACAATGATATATATA
>NC_068993.1:47618041-47618885 GCF_001194135.2 Octopus bimaculoides
ATATATATATATATATATATATATATATATATATACACACATACATACATACATATTTATGTATATATCTGTATATATGCACCTGTGTATAAATATATATATATAAATGCAGAAATGCTCCCACATTTATAAAACATTTGTTTTGGACAAAAGCTGCTTCTACACAGTTACCGTCCTAGAGAATTTTGTTCATATCCCGTTGGTCGGATCATCACAGGACTATAATGAATCAAATATGAACGTAATGTGTTCTCACAATTTGAAGGGGGACAACTACAAATTATATCAGACATTAAGAAGAAAAACATCTAACAATGAAAGTTTTCCTAACTTACTTTAAATTCGAACTTGCAGAAACTCCTTGCTGTTTGCAATGCTTTGCATATATTAGATACATTGATAAATGTTTCTACCTATCCCTGTATTTACGTATGTAGTTCTCTCATTTTCTCATACTTTCGGCACTGCTTTTCCTTGATTTATAAACAATAGATTTCCATGGAAAATGCGATATAATTAAGTAATTACTTATCTCCTATTCCATTACCTCATATGGAAGATGTACAGCATACATAAACAGGATTGTCGTTGGATATGGAGCAATTTGGATGTTTTAAATATTAAGTATAGGGAAAATATATCACCTTGGGTAATCTTTATTTATAACGACAACTTTATTATGTTCAGTTTTCTTTCCTCAATTACACAAACATTCATGAACCGATAATTAAGCTGCTCACAAACTTCTTTCCTTACACTTATACCAAAATAATTATCCATACACATTCCTATCTCTCTCTCTCTCTCTCTCTCTCTATATATATATATATATATATATATATAT
>NC_068993.1:47618914-47621251 GCF_001194135.2 Octopus bimaculoides
ATATATGTTCGCCAGTCTCCCTACATATTTTACACTACTACGTGTTTAATGGATTTGTCGGTGATACATTGTATGAAGAAAACTGATTGTTCTGGAGGCGCAAAGTTGTGTCAAACTACCGAAGTTCTATCATGACAATCCAAGTGATGTCACTGATTTAACATTAGTAAAAATTTTTTACATTTTCTGTGTCTGTCTCTACGCATGCTCAATACCCTACACAAAATATTGACTCTAATTTCATAATAGAGAACCCAACATTGCAGTATTTTATTTATTTATTTGTTAGAGTGCATTACATTTCCTTGTATTCTTAAAATTATCACTGTCGAGATCTATCAAAATTTCTATTTCTCGATTCTCATCCATATATTTTGAATTCTTCTTTCCGAGCTACCATCATTCAAACATATATGTATGCGAGTGTATGTATCTGTCGTCTAATATATCTAATAACGTTAATATCGTCCGGCACACATGCACATATATATGTGTGTGCGTGCGTGTATGCGTTTGAGTGCGTGCTTGTGTGTGTATGTATAAATATATTTGTGCGTTCTAGAGTGCTTGTATGTGTCTGTGTTTCCTTGCATGCGTCCATTTGTATGTGAGTGTCTACGTATGCAAACAGAAAATTATGTGTCTCTCTAAGTAGCTGTTTCATAGGATGACGGAAGGCATTCAGCGAAGCGACTGTTCAGTTAAATGATAGTTACTTAATGCATTCTTACGGTTTTGTACCCCGCAGACAGACTAAGTAAGTTTATAATTATGAAGATATCTTCTACTTTTTTTTACTGCGCTGGCGAATACATTTCATCCCGTTTTGCCGTCTGGTATCTCCAGGGTAAATACTGGGGTTATATTAGTTATGGAGTTTGAAACCAAACTATTAATGACCATATAAATTCAAAAAGGATTTCATTAAATGTACTACAGAACACATATGTAAAGAAAATAAAAAAGAATAATAATGCCTAAATGAAATATGTTGAAAACATATATAAAAACGAACTAGTTGATCATATATCTGATATACACACTCACACATATATACCTACACAAACACATGCGCATACACACACAGACACGTGCATATATATAAAAGCACGTGCGCTCTGCAGTAACATCATGAAATGCAAATTATCGTCGTGTATGGTTTGGATTCAAACCTGTGCCTACGATCAATGTCCAAGGTCTGTCAAAGGTCTCAACCTCATAAGTCGTTTAATAACATTTTAAAATGGAATGTAACAAAACGAACTAATTACGTTTTCTGTTTCAAAAGAAATTATACGAACTTCAGTATTCAACACCTGTGTTACTGACTCGTGTAACATTTATAGATATGACAGCAAAAAGCAGAAAGAAGACTAACTATAATCAACACGCTGACACCAAAGACACACACACATGCGCATACACATACACACACACACAAACACTACAAACGTTACTAAATGCGAGTAGGGCGTTAGACAACACCTACATTGCTAGAAACAAGAACTAAAACGCTCTAGTGCTGCAGTTAACGCTGTTCATATTACAGACACACATTCACACTCACACACCGACACACCCATATGTGAATGGCCAATCAAAACCGTTTCTTGTAAACATGAGGAATTGTTTGGAGGAGTGCAATGTGAACACTCCGAATTAGTGCATGCATCCGAATCAGCGTGGCCAAAACTATCATATAAAACTCTAGAACTTCCTCAAGTTCTAAAAGCACTCTAGAACCTTCATAAGTTCTACACAACTATAAATCATATAGAAATCTAGAACTTACGTAAGTTATACAAAAACTTGTGTTTTCCTTGTTTCCTTTGCTTAGTTTACCATTGAGCTGACTTTTCCTACATCCTTTCCCACTTTCTAAATTATTTCATGTTCTTCCATTTGTTGGCTTCTGAAGGAATAAGTTATTATCAAATTGAACTGCATATAATAATTGTACAATTTTTGTCTTCATCAGTACATTAAAATCTTTAATCGTCTTTGTTTTAATTGTAAGGGAAATGAATTACTATCGATGTCGTTAACATTATATTTGCAAATATACAGCCCCTTTTCCTAATTTTTGCCTAATACGATATTCTAATTTTTTTTTCACGAGAATGTTTCTTTCAAGTCGAAGTAGGGATGCCTTCGTTTGCAGACAAAACAAATTATTGGTTTAGTAGAATATTTCTATAACTTAACCCGAGTTTCATGTTATAGTTAAGCAGAGCGATATTCACTTAATTTGAAAACATCAGTAACAAGAATTCATAAAATTCCATAGAGGTAAAAACCAAAATCATATCTTTTTTTGCTATATTGAGTGTTCCTCTA
>NC_068993.1:47621261-47623186 GCF_001194135.2 Octopus bimaculoides
ATATATATATATATATATATATGTGTGTGTGTGTGTGTGATTTTTTTTTTAATTCTCAATCGCAGAATAATGCTAATAATATAGCCTGAACAGGATAAACTACCCCTATTTTGCAGAGAAAAGTGTAGGTGGCTAGCTGTGGACTCGAACTCACATTCACGTGATTACATATCACAAATATATATGAATGTGTTTATGTATAGTCTCGTGCACAAGCATATATAATCTCAGTGACACCATATGTATCTGTCATTAGTTTTCTCTTTTCTATCTCTGTACAGCTATATGTGTGTATATGCATATATGCTCCTACGTTTCGCTAATAAACGGTTGCGCCGTTTCACTTGTTTCCATCAATATTTTCTCCGTAGTGTACATAAGCAGAAGCAAAGTCAAAAAATAAATTTTTGTTTTGCCTACCTTAAAGAAGTTTCTTTTGAAAAACCATTTGACAAAATTATTCAATATAATTTCATTTCTTCAAATATAAAGAAGACAACGAGAAAAGCAGAATAGCAAATGGAATTGGTACGAATATATTTATATAAAAGTCATTCCCATTTAAATGCTTCGAGCTACTAACATATATCTATTATTTAAAGAATCAATTACTAAGAGCTAGATAAAGATTTTTCAATATCAACAATACGAGAATTGTTCGGAATTATATGCAAAGTGATTTTCACTTCTTTTTATATTTGATATGTTTCATTATAATATTATTAATATATCGCATTACGATACAATGTTCCTCATACATAAATAGCTAAATGGAAATTGCTGTACAATTTCATACTAACGCGGATTACAATCGGATTCTCTTTTAGGAGATTGAGTTAATAAAATGTACATATTTACATACATATTATCACACTGCCTCAATCTCTAATATTTGCGTATATATATATATATATATATATATATATATATATATATATATATATATATATATATATATATACATACACACGGTAGTTAACTGTGCATGGTAATTTGTATATATGTTCTAAGAAATGTGTGTGAGTGCATGCGTCTCTACTTGTATGCTCGCTCGCGCTCACGTGTTTCTGCTTACGGGTGAGAGTATAATGTATGTTTAATATGCGTATTTATCCATAAACTTGTGATAATGCATCTACGTGTAAATATATTTGCCTTTCAAATACAGAAATTTATGGCTCACTGACAGCAAAAAATCTGCTAAGTTAGCTTAACATTGAAAATAATTACATTCATTTTAACCAAAACTAGTAACTCCGATCAACCTTGTAGGACGAAATGATGAATTTTTTTTCTTTTGTCAATGTATATATATATATATATATATATTAATATTATTATCAAACCGTACGTTAATTGAATGTGAAAAATAATTACTCATATACGCCTAAAAGCACTTTCTTGGAAATGATCGTACACAAATCTTACAAATAAATACACAGAATGATGGATATATTCTTATATGAAAATACGTATGATTTTTTATATATAAACGCACACAAACAAAACGCCATTGCATGTCAGTAATTATATTATTTCGTAGTCATTACGCAGCAAAATAGAACAACAACTGCGTTGCAATACAGTCTGCCTAAAATGATGTTCTACATGACAAGGGTAAAATAATATGCAGATTAAAATAAATGAATTATGATGAGATTACCAATTGGTTTAATACTTGTGGAGATCTGATTATTAGATTTCAAATTTCTGGGGTAATTTATTTTTAAAATCTTTATATAAAGAAACAGTTTTTTAAGTTCTTTCACCCCTCTCTCTTTCAGCCTTTTTTCGTTTTAGAAAAAGAGGGCAAGAAAGAGGAAAAAATATACATATATATATGTATACATATATATACACATATATATATATACATATATACATACATACATACATATATATATATATATATATATATATATATA
>NC_068993.1:47623272-47626315 GCF_001194135.2 Octopus bimaculoides
TATGCAGGTGTGTATGGGTGTTGTGTGTGTGATTTAAAGCAAAAAGTATACATATATACACACATACGCACATATATATATATATATATATATATATGCATAAAGACACGCATACGCTTTTTGTATGATCATGTATGTGTGCGAATTACTGAATGAATATATGTAAGTGGACATGTATATGTTGGAATGAAATACTTAATCGAATTTCTACACCCCTCACCCGAAACTGCACGCCTTTTGCTAAACCATTATTGTTATTATCGCTACAGTTAGTCCGGTCTCGTTTATTATTCTAATAATTATCATCACTATTATTGTTGTAACTACGTATCGTGAGTGTTTGGGGGAGTACATCGATAGATATAGAATTTAGACGCAAATCGTTGCAGTTATATGTCATGAATTATAATAAGCTAGAACCCCCTTAATTAAAGCTAATATTTTATTAGTCCTGCAATAATTAATCAGAGCACTTTAATTAGGATGAATAAGTAACGCAAGAATTTATTAACTATGTCACTCCTTAATGTCGTCAATAATTTAAGAGGCGAGTTTCTGGATCCTCATACGTTTTCGGTCTTGAGACGGTCCTGGCATTATCTTTCTCTTCTCTACTTTCAGCTCGGTCTCACTATACAAAATAATTTATAAATATTGAAGCACCTAGCGATCAATCACAAAAGCAGACCACAAGATAGGCTGTGATTCGTGGGATCGGTTAAAAAAATCCAAATTGTACTTACTTCAGCGCCGCAGAAATTGTTCAAACAGCATTTCCCAAATGAGGTTACAAAATTCATGTTCACATCACGCCAAAATACAAACCTCAACTAACCCTGATTTCATAAGCAACATTCCAAGACACCTAGGCGAAAGAAAAAAAAAACCCCTCATAACTCCATGCAGCTCCAGGATGAATTCCTCCAACAAATTCCAAATAAACTACACACATCAGGATATATCTCTGCAGAGAATAACTATTTACTCGAATTGACTAATTCTGTCAACGGTTGGTTGCAATATAAACCATCATTAAATGTCGTTGCCAGGTGGGAGTATTAAGTTAGTCATGGCCTGGCTCAATTCTGGCCTTAACTAATCTTGGTATGTAAGTAATATACATCAAGGTAAACATATATTCTCAGAACAAGGTCGGCATCTGTCTTAAATATGTTTTGATAGGGTCAAAATCATGTTTAGCACAAGCAAGCTTTTGATATACAGGCCTATGTTGACAGTACCATCGTTTACGAGCTTCATTGCTAAGTTTAAGTATTTATATATAGCAGACAATGCTTCATGATAACACTACTACTCTACTGTGTATATATATAAAAGAAGAAGAAAATGGAGATTGGGAGATGTATAAATATTTTGTATAATAACCTGATGGCGATTTTAATTTAATATTGTTTCAGTTGTGCTTTGTGGTAGACCGGCATGCCAAAGAGGGGATCCAGCGTTTCCTCTATAATGTTTCTTCTGCATGTAGGAAAAGGCGACTGAAATAGGTTGAAGTAGGATTTTCATTCGAGCCTAGTAAACGGCTCACTAACAACAACTACCCAAACAGATCCATGGATAGGAGGGTTGTTTATTATTAACAGCAAATTTATCAACAACAGCTTGATCATTCAGTCTACTATAATGAATCCATAAAGACATATAAAACATCCAAAGGTATTATGCTCAGGTTATGTAATTTTAATATTTATTTACTGAGTGTTAATTGAAACAGCTGTAAGGGATGATGATTAATTTGCTGTTAATAATAAACAATTATTAACATCTCAATCTCCATTTTATTTTTCTTCTTTTATATAAATATAAACTATATATTTATATGTATATAACTATTATTTTAAAGAAATTGAATCCCCCAAAATACTAGGTATTGAACCAGTATTTCCTTGTATGAAACCATCCCTTCATCAGGTTAACAACGTCTAACCGAATCATATATATATATATATATACACCCAGACAAATAGATAAGTGAATACATAAATAGATAGATAAATAGATAGATATGTATGTATGTAAGTAAAGTATATATGTATATATAATATAATATATACATATATATATATTTATAGAGTGTTGTGAAGTGATGTACACACACCCACAGTCACACACACACACATTTATATCCCCTGGACTTTCTTTCGCTCCCTCCTCTTTCTCTTTCTGTGTTAAATAATTTATGAAAGTGCTACCAATTTGAATGGAACGTTACTAAAATATCACGCGAAAATTAGAAACCAATTTTAATAGACAGCCAGGTGAGAATTGATAATTAACTGATAATGTCTTCTGAATATTTCAAAGAATTACTATAAATATAGCATATATAGGTCATCTATATGTCTGAACGTCTGTAATGAGATAGGGCGATTATTAAATATTTCCCCTCTATTAACCTCATCATTTGTATTGGTTTTTAAACAGCATCTTGATCGGTTCGATCTGCGATCATCTTTCATATCATCTCTTCCTGATTATTTGAATTGTCTCAGAATGGATTTCAATTTGAAAATCTTCATTTCTAAACAAAAGATGAATCTATTTCATTAGTTATTAGACGTTAATCATCTTATGGACGAGCCGATGCTCCAGGCAATGTAAGAAATATTAGAGTATTGTTAAAGAGATATTTCGGTCTTGTCTTCCATTGTATTGAAACCATCATTTCTTGTATTAGTTAGCTTATCAATAAGAACAATAATTAATGAGTTTTTTTTTCTTATTATTTAGCACACTTTTCAACTTATCTCATTTATCTATTATATAATTTTCATTTCTAAACACTATATGAATCGTATTCTTAAGCTATATCATTTTACCCATTCCAGATTATAAGAATACTTCTTTATTTCATGAGATATTTAGGAAGTTTGTCCAGTCTCGATAGGAGTTCGACCGACTTTTTGTTTTTCTTTGAAAGAAATTTCTATTCCAAAAACATGGGGTGCTAAGGTTACAGCTTTGTTAACTTACACGGTTTTATATATTAAAATCTGACAGGTTTTCATATGCATATATA
>NC_068993.1:47626594-47628797 GCF_001194135.2 Octopus bimaculoides
ATATATATATATATATATATATATATATATATATATATACATATACATATAAACACATACATACAAGCATGCAAACATACATACATACATTACTACATACATAAATAAATGTAGAATCACGGGATAACACTGAATAGTGTGCGCGTGTCTCTATACATCACAGATTTGGAGGAGAAAATGTCATCACGAGCAGCAATGAGTATCATGTTTTTACATATTTAAGCATGCGAGAGTGAAAACGGGTGGTGCGTGTTTATGTGTATTTGAAAGTGGAATATTGGAAGATTGAGTAGCTAACTCGACTTAACGAGAAGTAACGTGTTTAAGATATGTATGGATTCCTGGGAAATGCATTTGACTTAAGGATAGAAAGCTCTTAGTTATATTAGTTCAATTGTTTACATAGATAGTACGACTAAATCAGACTTCTTTTGCGAATGGTGCACCTCCATATACGGAAGCGTACTGCTACATACCGCTTTACCTATGACATGCTAGGGAGAATGAATATCTGTTGATTATGTTTCTTACTACATCTGAGGGTGGCTGGAATAATTATGAATATACTTATGAATAATCGTAAGTTCTTTATAAGAGAAGAATTACTTGTCTTAATTTCTGGGCTTACATCCAAGAAATGGTATTTTGCTCAGAAGATTATGGCAGATTCTATGAATACGATTATAAAATTCTTCTTGAACGTATACATAATGTAGCCGTTTTTATGTCACGATATATTTAGACTATCTTTCCTGTGCATATCTCAAAAGTGTAGTGTCTAATTAGTGTTATGGTATTCAGAATACACAATCACAAGAGTTTAGTGGACTCGCACTGTCGAACATGTCAGTGGACCCGTCGAGTTTCGGGCCACGTTTTCGTACACAATACAAATCAATGTGAAAGAAGAGGGAGTTCTAGCTTTCACAACGACTCTGATATCAAAGTTGCTAATGCTGGAGAGCTGTTGGTCAAAGTTTATCGCTTTCAGTATGTGGAATATTGATACTGAATGATGGACACTCATAATATGAGTGACCAAAGAAGCTATTTCTTTCTCGATGCAATATATCCAGTTTATTACAGCGGCGCTGCAATCCTATTGGTTCACATTTGTATCCCTATGGATAAGAAATAGTTGACATCGATAGTACACTTACTTGCAGAATGCCTATTAATTAGTTTATAATTCATTAGTTTATAATTAGAATTGGAAAGGAAAGCGTGCATCGGAGACCGATTCCGTCCTCACGAACTCCGGTCTTGAGGTGATAGCCTGGTCCATTTGATAGCCTGGTCATCGCCTGTTGAAATCTTAGTTTTCTAGTCGGGTTTATGTCATCGCATGTTGCAATGTTGGTTTTCTAATCGGGTTTGTTGTAAGGTCTTCTTACATACGTATGAAGACATTCCTTGTGCTTCATTTATGCTCTTTGTTTCCTATATGTCCTTTGGTTTGTTAGAGATAATTTATGAATTATATGATTGTTTCAAGTGATTACTGTTACAGATTAGAGTGTTTGAAAAAGGATTAGAACGATAGTGAAATATTACCTTTCATTTTCAAAGATGATGTTCATCAAATCAGATTCACTCTTCTCAAGCTCTTTTATTTATTGACGAAATTTTCTTGATAAAAATCTGAATTACGGATATACTAAAGCTCAGATTCACCATGAAATAGGTATTCCAGCACATGCATTTGATTATATATTCCATTTTCTCGATATAGCATGTTAAGTAAAGATTCCTGGAAGAATTTGGATTTCAACGAGTACAGAAGTGTGTGTCTCACCGTTTTCGACCGCTTATATGTCTTTTGAAGCTCGTGTTCTACCGGAGATAGAGAATTAACAGGATACAACAGGCGATAGAAAGTCACACTCAACTCATTTGGTGTTATTTTCTCGTATTTAATATGATATTGACTTAGATTTACAAGGCTTAAATTCTATAGGGAAAGAACATGTCTACATCACTAGATATTGAGAGACAAGCCTGAGAAAATTTAGAACTTGAATAGAAATGTACATACATATTCCCATACATGCATACGTTCATGCATGCATAAATACATACATACACAGCAAAATGTAGCGTACACACTTGACATATTACTTATTTAATGTAATTGATATATATATATGTGTGTGTGTGTGTGTGTGTGTGTGTGCGTGTGTGTGTGTGTGCGTGTGTGTGTATG
>NC_068993.1:47628807-47630114 GCF_001194135.2 Octopus bimaculoides
TGTGCGTGTGTGTGTGTGTGCGTGTGTGTGTGTATGTGTGTGTGTATCCTTGTATGTGTATGTGTCATTTTAGATAGAATATTTTAGAATGAAAACATTAAGAATGAAAAAGAGATAGACTAATAGGAGGAGAATCACATCAGTAAAAAATGAAGTGAAAATGAGTGTGAGTAAAGGAGTGGAGGTGAAATTAGTTAATTGGCTATTCGTTCGTTTACTTCTATATAATATCTCCTGCTAATGATATCTTCGTAATGGCGATAAAAATATATATTACACTGTGTTAAACCATGAAGTATGGCTTCCGTAGATCTCTTTGTTAGACAGCTGTAGAGACAGTCGATAGAAGTGGGGAGGAAATGGAGGATATTGTGTGTAGAGTGATAATAATGATCAATTAATTTTAGACCACTTTATGGGTTGTGTTATCGATAAATGATTTATTATGATCGACTGAAGATAACGAAACCTCACTTATATGTATACACACACATAAGATCATACACAGGAGAATGTGTGCCTATATATGCACATACATAAAAATATATATTTATTTGCAAGAGGTATGAGTCTGTGCGTGTGGCTATATATAAATATATATATATATATATATATATATATGTATGTATATATATAATATATATATGGGCAGATATACATACATATGTATATATGTATATATATATATATATATATATATATATATATATATATATATATAGATGATTCTTTCTGCGCATTCATACACGTACATACATACATACATAAACATGTGCGTGTGTGTGTATGTTGTAAGTGTGGTAATAGAAGCTGTTCCTAATCATTTCTTTAAGTTCGTATCTTCAAATGTATACCTGATTCTCTCTCCCTCTCTCTGTCATCGTTGGTCTCACTATCTGTCGCACACGATATACTCATATATCTATAGTTTCGTGTATTTTCTGTGCGTGTACAGGTAGGTGCGTGACTGTCTATCGATATCTATGTCATATTTGATTGCAGGGGACACGTTACAGCGCAATAAACGGAAATGGTGGATCATTATGATCAATAAATCTTACTAACAATAGTTGCAGTCTAAATAATAATAACAATAATAATAATAATGATAATAAGGGTGATGATGATGATAATAATGATAATAATACTTGTGGTAGCTGTAATATTTATAGTAATGGCAATAATAAAATACTAATAGGGAAAAGAGAAGATGTGTATGTCATATAATTTATATACTTATGCAAACACACACTTACACACGAATACGTGCACGCATATATATATATATATATGTATATATATATATA
>NC_068993.1:47630413-47633220 GCF_001194135.2 Octopus bimaculoides
ATACATATTTCTATGAACATAGGCATCTCTAAATGTGTGTGTATATATATATATATATATATATATATATATATATATATGTGTGTGCATACATACACACACACACACGCACACACATGTATGTATATATGTATATCAGTGCATATTTCAGAAATCTGAAGCTATTACTAATCCCTTTATAATTTGATAATAACAGTTATTGAAAAAGTTATCTCCATTCGAAAAAAATATCGGTTTGCCGCATTATCACCTAGACAGGCTCTTGGTGACTTACGAACCGAACGCATCTTAATCACTTATAATGAATATATTGCTATTTATCATGGGAACCCAGGTGACATTATGGTGGAAAGTCGTTCAGCTGAAAAACGAAGAGTTCAAATTAGGAAGGCTTTAATTTGGAAACATTTAGTCAATAGAGGTTTAAGAATCATTACGCAATATATATTTTCATGATATATTAAGCCTCATACACTCATATATGCATACATACATGTGTTTCTGTATATATGTATGTATATATACGAATATATCGTCTCCAAATGTTGGCAAACAGCCAGCAATTTTAACAAAAGGGTAAGTCGATTAAATCGACACCTAAAGGATGAAAGAGAAAGTTGACGCCAGCGGTATTTGAACACTCAGTACCAAGTCGGAAAAATTGCCCTTTAGTTGTTTTGTCCAATGTGGTATCAACTCTGCCAGCTCATCAGCTTATATACATATTATTATATTTATAGGATTAAAATTTGGCACAAGGCCAGTATTTGAGAAAAGTTGTCAAGTCGATTACAACAACACCAGTGATGATGTGGCTTTTAATTTAAGGACCCCAAAAGGATGAAAGCAAAGTCAACCTCAGTGGAATATGAAATCAGAAAGTAAAGAGGAAATGCCGCAGAGCATTTTGCCTAGCGTGCTAAAATTGCTGCCATTTCGCCGCCTTAGACATACATAATGTTTTCTTCATATGTCAAAATTTAGTAGGCAAGGTTTCATGAGGACATCGAGGTTTCGGTTTATTCAGTCACCATGCATCTATATTTACATCGATACTTAAATTTAATCTTTTATTCCTTACTCGATACTCTCATTGGATTTCAGTCAGGCTGAGGCATACCTTCGAAGAATTTAGTTGATCAAATCGACCCTAGGTTTTATTTTTTAAGCCTGGTGCTTATTCTGTCGATCACTTTTCCGAACCACTATATGAGAAGGATTTAACAAACCGAAACCGGTTCCAGTAGTTTAAATCTCTACAGCTATAATGTGAAGCGCATTCGTCAATCTTCTCTTGATGAGGAAAGGCGGCCTTATTGTAATATCTCCGTATGGCTGATTACTGGTTGCATACCTGTGACTCGTTTGCATAATCCATTTGCATATTATGACTTTTGTGATTATTACGCAACTATGAACTTCCTGAAACATCTGTCGAGTTAAGAAATTGTATATTTACTTCATATTTGTTTGTATTTGTCGTGCTTCATGTAAATATATGGTTTTATATATGCGTGTGTGTGTATGTTTGTGTGTGTTTGCGTGTGTATATCTGTGCGTGAATGTGCCTGTGTGTGTGTCTTTGTCTCTGAATATATGTATGTGTACGTGTTTCTGTTTGTATATGTGTGAATATGTGTGAATATATGTGTGAATATATGTATGTGTGTATGCGTGTGTGTATGTTTGTGTATGCGTCTGTGTGTCTGTGTCAATATTCAATTTTATTTCCAGATTTCTTGCTAATAGAGAAATGTCCCTTCATTGGAATATGAACATCAGCAACAGGGCATTTTTGTATGTATGTTTATATACGTGCATATTTGTATGTTTTGTTTTATATATGACTTCTCATGAATACACTTGCATAATCTAGAGATGTTCATATATACTTAAATGACAAATTTCTTCTGGAATGTTTTACAGATTTTTACAGTTCCAGTGTTGGCTTGGATCTGTAGTCTGCGAATCTGTTTTATTCTTTCTGGTTTTGAGAAGCCTATTTGTGTATGTATATACGTATGTATACATGTATGTATGTATGAATGTATGTATCTACGTACATCATTATACAGCTTTATTTCAAGAACGAGTTGGTTTCTAACCTAGATCCAATGCTCCTTCATTGGAATTTTGGCACCAACAACAGTGTATTTATATGTCTTGTTTTAGGTGTTTTCTCATACATATAGTTGCATATCTAGACATGCTCGTATATACTTAATTGATAAACGTCTGGAAAGTTTTACAGATCTTTTACAGTTCCAGTGATGGATTGGATCTGTTGTCTTCGAATCAGCTACCTCCTTTCTTGTTTTGAGAAACCTAATGTCTCAAGATTGGCATTTAGGCACTGTCTTACATATCCAAGCACCTCAATAATTACAGGTATAAACCTGAACTTGTAATCTGGATAGAATAACTGCAGATTCCTGAATAGCCCAGCGTTGCTATGAGTGGCTGTGGTTCCCACTATACTGTGAGTTCATACTTATTTCTCTTTGGGGTTATCCTTTCGATGGATCTCGTTATACAGTATCATAGCTACAACATTGAGTCTCATCAGTAGATAATACCGTGATGGCATTGATACGTATGTATACATGTATGTATATATGTATGAAACATAAATGTATTCATCTGCCTTACTACCTCAGTATCTGGTTGTTTTTGTATTTCTCTCTTGAAACTGAGATCTTAGTTCAAATTCATCTGATCGTTATTACGTGGTTTCTATACTGAGCATATCTAACGCTCGCCTATTGTTTGTCTGTATATACATACATACATACATACATACATATATA
>NC_068993.1:47633700-47636212 GCF_001194135.2 Octopus bimaculoides
ATATATATATACGTACATACATATAAATATTTATATTTATATAGAAAAATATATTCAGAGATACATGCATATCTTTATACATATAAATTTCCATACACACATGTATACACATACATATATGTATATATGTATGTATGTATGTGTGCGCTTATATATGTATGCGTGTGTGTGTGTGTGTGTGTGTGTGTTTGTGTGTGCATTCAAACAGAGTAGGCAAGAATGAGAAATGATGTCATAGTGACAGAGGAAATGAAGAAACGGGTAAGTTTTAGAGGAGGGAAAATAGTGTCAAGAGACCTGTTGTGAAATGTGTAGTATTTCAGTTGAAAATAATATATATATGCACCAAGTTCATATTAAATCCTTAAATAAGCATTGACAACAGCGGCTCATATTTAGGACACGCAATTATATTTTTTTCCATTCTTTATAAACTGTCTTTTTAAAAAAAAACACATACACTAATCATTATAGCCGGTTTCTATACCAAGGAAATTTTCTAAACGTATTTTAATGTATTTTCGTAGTCAAGTGGCGACAACACAACTTGTCTAATAGCACACAAATTCACGAATGACAAAACAATATATGACACCCGCCATTCGAAGCATTTCAAGGCGCCATTTCATAAGCGATGAGTAGTCATGAAAAAAAAATAATAAATAAAAGGAAAAGAAAATCGAATACATGCATACATACATACATAACTAAGTTGATGTTAAAACACGTTACCACATTGATATAAAAATGAAATATTTTAAAAAGTACTTAATTAATGAAAGACATCGACATCAACCGTACCATCTCTCAAATATATGCATATGATATATATGTGTGTGTGTGTATGGATATTTGCGTATATGTGAATGTACATACATATGTATACTTATGTAAGTATGTATGTATATATATATATATATATATATATATATATATATATATATATATATATATATATATATATATATATATATATACAGAGAGATAATGAGAGAGAGAGAGTAAGATAAAGAGTAATAGAGAGTAGTTAGTGAGAGAAAAGGGAGAGAGAGAGAACGTGAGGGAAATTATGATAGGTACTCGCTTCCTCTCACATGCTAAAATATATACATGAACGTGTGTGTTAGCATGCTTACGTATGTAAGAAGTAAGAAATGTTAAGCAATATGCAAAGCAACAGCATTCATTTGTCATAAACAATTACATACGTACATATGTACAGTTAAATATTTCTACAAATGCACAACAATCACCATCGATAAGTATTCATCTTTACTTGTTTATCTTCAGCAAACTTTTCTAAAATCGCACAAAAATTCAAAATCATCGCAGAATAGATTATGAAGAAAAAGTGCCTGGTCCTATGTTCGCACTCGGCATCAAATTCCGAGCGGTCTTCATCGTGGCATATTTTATAGCAATCAATTATGTATCTAATAGACGAAACTTTGGGCATATGTTTGGTTTCTTTTCATGGCCAGATGTTGGGCCTTCTGTCCATCCTTTGATGCCGCCCGTCCATTGTTTCTCAGTTCATTTCACGTTCGAAAATCTAGCTCGCTGAATCTATTGATAAGTAAAAGCGAACTTAGGATAAAAATCATTGAACACCTTATGATTGCTGATCAGACGGAGAGTACGTGCGCACGAATACATTTGCAAATATGTGCATGCATCGCCCTCTTTACCATCCGCTTCTCATCCATCATCTCCATTGGCTCCAACCGCCTCGATATTCGTCTATCCATTTTGGTTGTTAGATCTTCACTCATTCATGCTCACCTTCGCACATCCTCATTCCTCACACTCTCCACCCGTGTCACACCAACCATAACCCTGACACATCTCATCTCAAACACATCTAGTAGACAGGATTATTAGTATTTTTGGCGGCTCACTGGCAGAATGATTAGTACGTCGGGAAAAATGTTTCCCGGCATTTCGTCCGCCTGTACTATTTGAGTTCAATTCCACCGAGTTCGTCTTTGCCTTCCCCCTTTTGAGGTCGATGGAATAATACCAGTCAAGTACTGCAGTCGATGTAAGTGACTCACCCCGTTCCCATAAATTCTACGCCTTGTACCTATAGTAGAAAGGATTATTATTTTTGTGAAGGCGGTGAGCAAAGAACATTTTTAGCATGGCGGATACAATGCAAGGAGGCATTTCATCTGTCTACTCGCTCTAAGTTCAAATTCCGCCAATTTCGACTTTGCTTTTCGTCTCATTCGAGGTCGGTGAAATATGCATCGGCTGAATATTGGCGTTGATGTAATCGACTTATCCCCTTCTCCAAAATTGCTGGCTTTGTACCAAAATATGAAACTAATAATTATTACTATTGTGCCTGTGTTTCTTTCGATATTAAATCGGAAAAAAAAATCGTCCTTTTTTGTAAGAAACTTTGGAGCTGGTTTTGCACATCCCCAAAGCAAATTTTATTGCAACATTTGCAACATGTATTTTGGAATTACATACAAGTACGAATATGTTTCTATAGACATGAGTGAAT
>NC_068993.1:47638525-47646795 GCF_001194135.2 Octopus bimaculoides
GTTTCTCCTCCACCACCGCTTGACAACTGGTGTTACTGTATTTACAACCCACATAACTTAACCGTTCATCCTAAGAGACCGATAGAATAAGTACTAGGCTTAAAAATTGAAAATTACTGGGAGTCGATTCAGTTCACTAAAATCCAAGGCGGTACTCCAACATGGACGCAGTCTAATGACTGAAACACGTATAAGAAAAAATGAACAAAAATATATGACTTCTTTACTCTTTCTTTTAGCGCCCTTCACACTTTCTTCGTTCTTTCCACTTTTTTTTCTCGCTCACACTCTCACATTACTTTGTCTTCTCTTCATTCTAATCACTTTCCTTCTTCTTTTAACACACTCTGTCCCTTTCCTTTCTTTTCTATTTTTCTCATCCCTCCCTAATTCTTCACTCCCTCTGCCCCTACCTTTCTCCTTTCCTTCCACGTGACCGGTGTTCCGCCAAGCCTGACCATTCATTTTTTGTTCGACTACCAGCCGTGTAACATCTCATATATTCCTTCCCTTGATTTTCATCCTTATGTTCCTGTCGCAAGGCTTCACTTCCACACACGCCTGCTTAATGTAATTCGCCCTTAGTCGAAAGACACCTGTTATTATTGTTCTCTTGTTTGTACATGTAATTGCGTATCATTTCTCCGTTGTTTTTCATCCTTGTTTTCTTATACATTCGCTTGCTTTCTTCCAAAGAATCTAGTGCTCTTAGTTTAGATTTTCTTGGGGCCGGCCAGATTGGTGCAGTCTCGAGTGTAAGCGGCCGAAACTGCAAAGACAATCTGGTACTCAACTGACGAAAGAAAGCTCCGAATGAGCCGTCCTTGTATTTTCCTGTCGTATTTTGTATTGTCTAACTGTCCCAATGTTATATATATATATATATGCAACCGTCCTCTTCTCTTTCCCAGTCACTCCCAAGCATATATATCCTTCTGTATATCTTACTGTATCTGAATATGTTTCATAAAGTGACAGGACAGCTATAGGCGTCTCGATAGGGTATCTAGTATATTACTGAAACTCAAGCAAGTATTTCATTAACATAGAAAACTTACCCGGGGATACCACAGTCTAACGGCGCGGCTTTCCGCAGTATATCAACATTAAGGAAGGTTTACAGAATACTATTTTGAACTAATACAGTTTCTGTCACCAATAGCGTGTGTGTGAATGTGTGTGTGTATGTGTGTGTGTGTGTGTTTTCAAAGATATGGAGTAGAGTGAAGGAGAGTGAGACAAACAGAACTATCAGACACAGGGTGAACGGGATGTTGGCAATTCAAATATAAATATGGTGAAGTAGTTTCTAGAGTAAATATTGTTTGGATAATGCTTAAAGTGATAATAAATCAGTAAAATATGAACAGCAGGATATATCGAATACAGAGCATTGGTGGAATATTGTGAAAACTTCAAGTAAATTTACAGTCAAGCATATAAATCAAATATATAGATGTGGTACTTTTAAATATGTAAGGAAATAGATTCACGTTATCTTATATATAAGGGGGAATAAAAGATGTATGAGGGCACGTGTGACATGTAGATGAAAGATTTAGTGTACAAGTGTGTATGAGTGGAAGTGAAAGACAAAGCGGGAGAGAGAGAGAGAGAGAGAGAGAGAGAGAGAGAGAAAGAGAGAGAGAGAGAGAGAGAGAGAGAGAAAGAAGGATTATAATAGTAATGAAAAATAATATTATTATGGAATGGCGATTACGAGGTAAACGAAGGGACCCCTGGGGTGCTAGTTAGTCTTTATATATTGGTTTCAAATGTATGCTTTTCGCCGTTCTCAGAATCAAAGAGCTGTTGAGTTCTAAGGCGAATTTAATGTACTAGATTTATTAGTTGTCTTTCTTTTTGGTCCAGAAAGAATCAAAATTACATAATGATAATCTTCTAGCGATCATATCTACCCGGTTGCCACGATCGATAATGATGAAGAATGTTTTCCCCTAGACCCATATATCTCAGGAATCAGAATATACAGTCGAATTTCTACTATGCAAGATCAAGTGGTTTCGTCAAACTGGTTTGTTTGATTTTTGGTATTGTGTAACTACTCTGTAACAACTAGATTTCTGTTCGCATGTTATGTTCAGATATTGACAATCTAGAATTATATCGTCTAAAGTGTCTTTCGTTTAATATTCTAAAGTGTGCATTTAGAAAGATTTGGCTGCTATTTCTTGCAGACCAAGTATCTACATTTAAGCTCCCTCATTAACCCGCTCACTTCGTAGTTAAACTTGTTAAGGTTCAGATATCCAATTCAACCAAGGTGGAGGATTTTTACTTGTCGTCATTTCAAGGTCAATAAAATAAATATCAAATGATAATTGGAGGGGTCATATTCACCTGTACCATCAATCAAAACGTACCGCTTTGAGCTTATGTTATAAATCTTTATTAAAATGATAAAAGGCATTCGCCGCACAGAGGCAACTCTGCAGGTTCGAGGACAGTAATGAATGTGTGCTTCAATTAACTCTGCTGTCCATTAAAAACTTTATACATGGTTTCAACCCAGTGGCAGTGGTACCTTTAAAGCTCAGCTTTAAAGGCCGTATGAATTATAACAACACTCTTTTTCAAAGGGGGCTGGGGAAATTTTCCTATGATAATTGTACAATCAATGACCCTTATATTACTGGAATTACCGCCTATGAGAAGAATCATTGCCAAATCACCTTAACTAAAGATCTGAAAATATAGAAGACACTTAACTTATAATAATTCTGGGTATTGTTTGCTTAGAAAACATATTTGAATGATCACGATTGGACGGTTACTACGCAAAATTTCGCTAGTTCAGAGCTAAGCCGGGCAAGAAATAACCAAGATCACATTTTATTGTATCAAACCCACGAATTCTGAAATGCAAAAGAGAATACTAGCGAAATTCGATCATTGAACATAGAAGCAAAACATGAGTTACTATAAGACATGTATTCTGGTATCCTATGGTTTCTGTTTGTATGTTTAATAAATCTTCATTATTCTTTTAGTTAGCTCATTCCGACAGTTACCTTTTACTTCCGGTCGTTAGTCGACACATGATAAATTGTTTATCACCTAATGTGGCTGTTTACCATTGAACATTTTGTGACAGCTGATATAAATGTTTTATATTTACTGACTCTATGAAGATTGTTCCCTGCATAAATTCGGCAAATCTGGTATTCTCTAAGACAAGAGAAACGAGAAGATATAATATTCATCAATTTTGGAAGAACATTTCTTTTGTTACAATAGAAGAATGTATGCTGGTTTGTATAGCGATAATATTTTAAGATTACATTTACACTGATACATAAGAATATTGGCATCCATAATAATTTGTTACATTTTCTGTTCTTTCTGCGTCTTGATGCTTCCATTATTGTTTTTGTTGTTGTTGCAGTTGTTGCTTTGTCCCGCTTTAGACTGGAAGCTCCTCTGGTTATTACCCCTCAAATATTCCTAATTATGGTCCCGATTCTTCTGTTTGAGTATAGTTTCTTCGCTTGTCTTCTTGTATTAGTGTATCTCTCAATCTAAAGCAGTCGATAGCAAACATCGACAAAATTTGTTTCGATTCTCCTGGCTCTCATTTCAAAGCTACTTTTCATTAAATTCACCTTTTATTCTTTCGGTGCTACTAAAAACAATGCCAGCCTAAGGCTGTGGGTGGTTGGAAGTGCTATAATCGAAGGAGATGTAGCATTTCCTTATGCTTTTGCTTTTTCACAGCAACGCCTTCAGCGTTACTCGTTCCAAGCTGAACCTACCAAAACTGTTCGGTTTGGATAAGCATCGGTGGCATGAAGTGATAAAACTTGCATGCATGGGTAGCTACCAGGATTCTGCAAAAGTATCTTGCCCAGGCCTACGCATGAATGTAAAGATGTAAATCTGTATAAAGATTTAGGGATTTTTATATACATGGACACACATACATACACACACACACACTCATATATCTTCGTCCACATACGTACGTAAATGATTATATGTATGTATATGTATATGTATATGTATATATATTATTCTATGTCAGCAGTTGAAGAACTTTAATACATTTGAGAAACATTTTATATAATAGAAATGAATATTATAACTGGGAAGTCTACAGTGTATTATTGCAACATAAACACAATATATGCCTTAGTTATCCTTACAGAAACGGTTGTATGTATATAATAAATAATGTATTCAACACTTTATCATATTCCACATTTATTAACAATTTGACTGGAATAATATATTGAAATGTAAATTTAAATATGACTGCGATTTATTCATATTTTTCTAGCCGTGCATTAACTTAAGGTGAGAGGAAGAGTGAGAGAAAGAGATAAAGAGAAAGAGAGAGGGAAAGAAAGAGCGAGAGAGATAAAGAAAGACAGTGAGAGAGTAGTTTGTTTATAGAGAGTGGGACATGTTTAACATCTTTCTTATAGTGCTTTGTAATATGGATTGGCTCACGTTCAGGGAGTCCAGCCGCACAATACAAATAAGATTCACACAGAGAAATAGGTGAGCTAAATGAACTGAGTCTCAAATCCCTAGAGAGAAAGCGTGAAAGATGCGCAGTAATATATATACAGAGAATCCTGGAAGGTCTAGCTCTCAATTTTGGAATTGAAAGCAATACCAACTACCGAACTGGACGGTACTGAATATTACCAATGATCCCGTTTTCTCCATCTCGAATAAGGAGCTAGTAATGTAACAGCTTAGGCTTCAGTGACCCACAACTATTCAACACTCTGCCAAACAACCTCACGTATTTCTGATGTGTACAGGTGCAGGTTTTCAAAGAGCGTCTGGATAAATTTTCATCTAAAATACCAGATGACTTCATATCGCGGCAGGAGGCACGAACATGAGTGGTTCCGTCCAACTCACCACTTCACCAAAAACACTACTGAAATGCTGTGCGTTGGCTGAAACACATAAAAGATAAAAGCTGATAAGAAAAAGACATTGTGAAATTTGTTTAGCCCTATTTCGAGAAATCTGTTTTTCTCTTTGGAAATCTTTTATCAGTGACGTTCCAGTAGATCTCAGTCTGCGACATAACATATCGGAGGTTACAGTATCTACCGTACCACTTATATGAAGAATGTGGAGTACGGTGTGATAAGAAGGAGAGATTTTAGCTGAACTCTCGAGTCGATCGAACTTCTCTTCTTTCTTATAAACGACGTACATGTATGAATTAATAGACAGAAAATTAGTAAATAGAAAATGTAAGGCCTAATATGAGAAACAACTGATATTGTCTCTAAACGTGTGTTACAGTAAATGCAAAAAGAGCATGTGTGAAAGGGCTTTGTATAATCACCCGAGCTGCAGAAAAACAAAACATAGAAGATCCTGCCTCAAATCGAAATCTGTTGATTTTAAAAAAATCACTTATAAATAGGATAAACTTTGCTACATTCCCTTAAACAAAGATGGTCATAATTTTTTCTTTTTTTTTTATCTTCAGCGTTCACGGCCGCAGTTAATGTGGAGTAAAATTCGAAAAGAACAGCTACACAACTAAGTAACATTAGTTACTTGGATAAATGAAATATGGTCCTTTCCATATATCTGGAACAATAGAACTATAACTAATCAATATATACGTGGAGTAGCCTGGCTGTCAGTTATTATAAGGAAGACAAACCTTTCTAAATCAATCATGATGGTATTAGAAGTTAAAATTTAAAATCGATGAGTAAGGAAAAAGATGCATAGAATATACATATTTAGTAATATTTCTTGCTAATTAAAATGCGCTTAAAATTTCTGGCTATAGGTGGTCATGCATCGCGCCGTTTTATACTTATTCACAATCGCCAGAATGACATAACTCGTACCATTGTTTAAATATATGACGAAGCGAATAATTTCTTAACAAACCACGTGTTGTATTCCTCTTACATGAGATTAGACTAACAGATGAATAACATCTACAACAATACCTACAAGCAATAAATACTTTCGAAATATAATGGAAAAACGGAAATGCAAATTTATATGGGTAACTAATTTATATTTTTGTGTTTTTAAATCTTATCCTTATAATTGATTTCAATTACCAGCATCACCAATTACTGAACGATTATATAATTAATACGATCAAATAACTATGGTAATAATGACAAAAACAACACGAACATCCACAATAACAATAGCAAATACAAGAGGACAAGCAACAATACCAGGACTGCAAAGAATAACAAAAAAATATTGAGATCTATATATTTTTTTACATTGATTATTAAATGCCAACAAAAGAGAAAAATACAGTCACCTTTTAAAATTATTTTAATTAAATTATTTTTGTGTTTATAAGAGGCTAATTTATTTCATTTTAATTATGTTGTATTTATTTATTTATTGAATACCATATGTTTGATGAATTTAAAATATCGCATTGTTTTTCTGTAGATCTTTATAACAGAAAAACTCCTCAACAATATAGGATAAAAGAATTAAAAAGAAGTTAGTTAAAAATAAATACATCGTCACAAAGATTGGCAGAACAAAATATGTAAATAAGTTATTTGCCGCTATTTTGAAAATGAATATATTAATAAATAATCTATAAATGAATAAATCAAACGAAGAAAATAAAAAGTAACTAAGACACTAAAAATAAGACGAGAGAAAGAAAAAATAAAAAGCAGATAAAAACAAAAAACGGAAACATAGTAATAGAGGTTTAAGAAAGAACACGACAACAGGGAAGCAAGAGACAACAAAATGAACAGAGGAAGATGATAGAGAATAATATAAGAGAAAGTGAAATGGAACAAAAGGAGACAGTCGAACTGAAAGAATCAAAGATAATTTGAATTAATAGGTACATATGGAGTACATAAATGTGAATATAAACATGTGCCTGTGTGCGTATACATATATATGTATACACAAACGCATACATGTATACATACACAAATATACACTTGTGTGAGTGTGTGTGTGTGAAAGTGCGTGTGCTTGTATATATAATACATAACACAGCGTGGATCAGTGGAAATGTAATAATATAAGCATATTCTTTATGTTTAAATATTAATTCATTCACTGTCTGAAAGAAGTAGACGTAACCTCACACCACCCCGAACTTGCACACACACGCTGTTAGGCTTGGATACTTTAGCATGGCTAAAAACTTTAACATTGACTTTGAAGACTTGACGTTTCTTGAGGAAGCAGTTGAAGAGAGTTGGATAATTTCTTGCCGAATGGACGCGTGCTTTTTACGCTAGTAAGTTTTGTAAATTCATGTTACCAAAGTGTGTTTATAATTATTATTGCTGAATCTCGTACATCTTCGTAGCTCAACCTGCTTAACAGGGGATGTATCGCATCTAAAGTTCCCCCTACTAGGGACTAATTTTACCTCCGTTTATTTGTATTTTTGCTACGCAATTAATTTTTCAATCATGGCTTCCAGCCTAGGTGCGGGTTACGCCCACTACGATGAAGTGTACACCAAATTGTTTCCTTCTCTCTCCTGTTGCGAGCAGATGAGAAGGAATGATCTACTCCCCAAAATCCGCTCAGTAAAAATCATCCAGAAAACATGGTTGCAAAGCGAGCTTCCAAACCACCAGATATACCTAAGTATAAACTCTACATTTATGGATGTCAACTTAAAATTCGATGTAGAGAAATTGCCGGTTCTTCGTAGCTGCATAATATAACGTTTCTTCAACCGCATCAACACCATAATAACCCTGGCATGTTCCTCACATTTGTCACACTTGGTTAAATAAACCAAAACAGTATTGAAGATTTCACGCATGCAAAAACTAAAATAAGTACAAACTGAAGACGTTACACTTGCATCAGTGAACAGGTATGTATTCATCATTTGCACCAAGTCCAAGGTGTTGAATAAATCAAATTTATATTCGCAAACCTTTAGTTAAGAATAAGTGTCAGCATATCACAAAAGGACTTTCATTCAAATTATAATAACAAGTCTTAGGACAGAATTTCAAGTGTTTTTAGTATATTTTCTTTGTTTTAAACTCGCTAAAATAGGTTTTATCGATTTTCGTTCCTATTAAAAGGAAAAAAAAAAAATTTTAAGTGTCTATTTTGCTTTTATAATATTTTTTTTTCTCTATTCTGTAGTCAACGTTTGAATTTTGAGTAGAAAAATAATTTTTCTTAGTAACAACTATTAAATTTCAATATTTCAAATACTTTCGTGATTAATATTAATATTTTTGTTAAGTTCTCATTTTTTTTACCTTTAAGAATGTTAATATACAAGGAGG
>NC_068993.1:47647541-47648747 GCF_001194135.2 Octopus bimaculoides
ATATATATATATATATATATATATATACATATATACACCCCCCACATATATATATGCACATATATATATATATATGCACATATACATACGTACATATGTGCATGCATAAACGCATACATATATACATTCATCCATAAATACATACATGCATATATAATCACACATAGCCACCCATGTACACAATCACACACGCATATCTGTATAAAATGTGAGAGTGAATGTGTATATATGCATCATAAAACTCTGTTTCCTAGGCGATGCAATGATTTTTATTTTTTCAGGTATTACAATCTCCTTTAATCCTGTATCCAGTCTGTAGTTTATGGAGGCTTGTTGGCAAAGTACTTCAAGTTTCATTGTTTTGTTCATTAACATCCATATAGCATCGGACTTTTCTGGATTTTTTTTATTAACATAATTAAAGCTGTTTGTTGTCTGTGATATTTTAGTATTGACAGCATAGCTAATGAAATTTTCTGTCGAAATTAACAAAAGTTATGCTTGTGGAAGTCACAATAAACACAACACGTCTGAGAACTTTACTCAACATTATCATATATTGTGAAATATTTACTTTCCCTCCAATAGTTTGACTCCGCATTTCATATGAAACCTCTAGTAATGTTCCAAAACTTTTCATAGATATTCATTCCATTATCCCATTATTGAAAACCGTCACATATTTCAAATATGCAGTGTCCCTAGTTTGCACAATTGTACAGCTGCATAAATATCCATGTGAAGGCGCATGGCTTAGTCGTTAGCTCACAATCGTTAGATCGTGAGTTCGATGCCCGGTGGAGCGTTGTGTCCTTGAGCAAGACACTTTATTTCGTGTTGCTCCACTCATCTGGAAAAAAACGAGTAATACATGTATTCCCACTCTGAGTTACTCTGAATCTTGAGATCTACGTTAAGGATACGAGTGTGAGTTGGATGCCCATCCACTTGCACGTTAAATTCACGTGCAGGAAGTTCTGTTCATCGCATCAACTTGATCCCCCGTCGTCTTAAGCGACAGAATACAATCCATGTATTTTTATATATTTATTTATGATTACTATAAGTTAAGATACGTACATTGATATATTATTATTATTATTATTATTATTATTATTATTATTATTATTATTATTATTATTATTATTATTATTATTGTTCAGTCGTTTTATTTTTATAACGTGCTTTCACTTCACTACCGAGCGC
>NC_068993.1:47648993-47650311 GCF_001194135.2 Octopus bimaculoides
TTCTTTTAGAGAAACGTTGTCATCTGTTGTTATTATTATTATTATTATTATTATTATTATTATTATTATTATTATTATTATTATTATTATTATTATTATTATTATTATTACTATTATTATTATTCTAGGCCTGAAGAATGATTATATTTTTAAATAGGATTAATTTTAGATCGATTTAACTTTGAATAGAATTGATTTTATTATTATTATCTATTTGAAAATATAACTACGAAACGCGCGTAGTCTATTTAATTACTAATTGCTATTTACTCTTTATTGTTTATGTAATTTATTGATTTTTATAATAAAGTTTTTATATTATATTTTTTCTAGATGGTATGAATAACGTTTTTCCTTATTGAATTAATTTATAAAGGTTTTTTTTCTCTAAATTATATACATATATATATGGATACATATATAAATGTATGAGTATACACACACATATTGTTATATATGCGAGTGTTAGTATGAAAATAATGCTTGTCAGTAAGTACATACTGTCAATATGTTAGTATGCATGAGCATAATGCTTTCACACATATATACGAATGCACGCCCGCGCACACACACACTCACCCCCTCACCACCACCACACACACACATACGTGCACAGATTGGCTTTATATGGCGGGATTGCAAAACACAAGTCTTTATTTTAACTTTTTGCACGACCTTTTCTTTAGTTAAAGTTCAGAAATTATATAATAAATATTTTTTGGCGATATTTTTTGACAATTCGCAATTATATTCATATTATAAAGGTAAAACAAAAAAAAATCATACATCTAGCGAAAAATATTTCAAAATAAAATGACAAACAGGTAAATATCCAAAAAGATCGAATTCCGTTAAAATGTGCAATTTTGAAACGATCGAAGACACTTTATAAAGGAAATAGCAATGCTCCTGGTCTGTATCGTTACGTTCTGTATTGGTAAATAGAATTGATTCAGAGAAGTGTTCTTTTTGGTATTATACGTCTGATCTTTCATGTTTTATGTAATTTCCTCGTGCAGAGTATTGTCAGCTTGACTTGTGAAGGCCACACGACGTATTTCAGATTCAATGTCCTTTCTCATACGCACACTGGGTACGGCTCAGTGGTTCTAGCGTCGGGTTCACAATCATGAGAGAGTGAGTTCCTGGATCGGGCTGTGTGTTGGATTCATGAGCAAGACACTTTATTTCACGTTGCCCCAATTCACTCAGCTGTAGAAATGAATTGAGACGTCACTGGTGCCAAGCTGTATCGGGTTTTGCCTTTCCCTTGGATAGCATCGGTAGCATGGAGAGGGGAGGCTGGTATGCATGGGTG
>NC_068993.1:47651078-47652368 GCF_001194135.2 Octopus bimaculoides
GTGCACACACAAACACACACCCAAACGTGTATACGTATATACACATGCATTGTCATGTTGTTGGAAATACAAGCAAAACGTGGAATTTTAACACTTAAAAACTGTTGTTTTTTTTTAATATCATTTAATGCATTTATGCACGGGAGTAAATAGGATCAGAATCTTAATAATCAACCGGGAGAAGCAAACATTTCACTTGGTTGAAATTATTATCATTACATAACAGATTTGAAAGACGACGAGGGGCAGCCTCGTTAGCACGCCGAGCAGAATACTTAGCGGTATTCTGACCGTCTTCATGTTCGGATTTCAAATGACACCGGCGTCGACTTTGCCTTTCATCATTTTGGGGTCGATAAACTAAGTACCAGTTGAATATTAAGGGAAATGTAATCGGCTTTCTCCCTCCCCCGGTCCTGCTAGTCTTGTACCAAAATCTGAAAGAGTTTAGAAATGCATTTTAAGGCGGCGAACCGGCAGAGTCTTTACTAGCATACCTTATTAAACTCTTAGTGTCATTCCTTCCGGCTTTATGCTTTCAATCCAAATGCCTAGGTCATTTTTTCGTCATCGATAATATAAAGTACCAGTTAGGAATGGGATCTGTGTAACCAATTTGGCCTAAAAATTGCTGGTTTTTAGCTGATTTTCTTCACAATGAAATTATAAATTGAAAATCCAGATACCTTTACTCTGCTTTACAAATATATAGACCAAGATACCTTTACTCCGGTATGGAAATCTACGCTAATCTCTTCTTTGTACTGGGTCGGATTATTCAGCAGAGATATGCGTTATAGAACTAACATATGTTTTCCTCTTACACTACACACAACGAAATTTTTTTCATAAAAAATTTGTTTGTCAATTCTCATGTTATTATTACATCACGAAATTGAACTGTAAAGTATTATATTTCATAAATTCTGAATTCAACCTGCATTTCTGATAAGTTAGACAAATTACATAATGTTAGAGAAAATTGGAATCGAGTTTTCTTCTCGCATGTTTCTGCTTAGTTGACTGATTACACTATTTTTTTAGCAATCGGTTTTGCATTCTCATTCTCGCTGAAAATTGTAACCTAACATAAAGGGAAAACGACTGAAATTTAGTCGAAATTTACACACACGCACGCGCGCGATGAAAGGTGGCATTTATGTATGTGCATCGATACCTATCTATCTATCTATCTATCTATCTATCTACCTATCGATCGATCGATCTATCTATCTATCTATCTATCTATCTATCTATCTATCTATCTATCTGTCTATATATATATATATA
>NC_068993.1:47652635-47654058 GCF_001194135.2 Octopus bimaculoides
GGAAGAAAAAAGGCAATCGTCAAGGTAGGCGATTTTTGTCCTTCGAAGTGGGTGGGAATTTATTGTATGTTGTCTTTTTTTCAGTAAATTTCTGCCTAGCTCTGGGCCAATGTCGTCTGCTTTTGGCGACTTTTAATTGTTGCTTGCCTTAGCAAAGATATTGTGTTTCTCGTTCGTCGTTATTGGTGGGCGTGTTCTCGTCGCCATAACGACAGACTGAGAATTTCTTTGAAAACTTTTTTGAGTAAAACTCTGTGTGGCGTTTTTTCGCCAAATAACATACATTCTGGTGGGCGTATTTCGCCAGAAAAAGTCATACCCTGTGGAGTTTACCTAACTGGAATACAATCGAGAAGAACCCTAACTACTGGATTTACCTGGTTGGAGTATTATACAGAGCCAAGGATTCCGTGTCTATTCTATTTGTGTGCATTGTTTTATTTTTATTTTTCCATTCTCCCATTTTTTCTTTCTTTCTAAATTTAAGTTCTTTCTTCTTTTTCTCATTATTTTAATTTCATTTTTTTCCTTCTCTTATTTTGTTTTTCTTCTATTTTTTTTCGGTCTTAATTTTTGGTGGACTGTTTTTGTGAAATGTTTTTGAACTGTTTTTTGGACATGTCAGAGAAGGAACTTAAAAAGAAGAACTCTGCGTTGGAGTGAGAAATTATCCGACCCAAGCAGTGGTTAAAAGATATGGAGGAAAGGACGGTAGTGGCTAGAACTTACTCGAAAGTTCTTGATACAATCACCGTCTTCCCAAAACTAACTATAGAAAAAGAACTGAAAGACAATTTGCTCTCTGTGAAATACATATCCCGCGATATCAAGCACGCAACCGTGTGGTTGCAGTTTGACACCCCGGAGGAGGCTTGCAATTCTGCGAGCCAGCCATTAGAGGGCAATTAAATTGTATTCCTCCCGTCGTACTGCGGGAGGAAATCAGTAAGAGCCTGGGTATGTGAGTTACCTCCAGGCACTGATTCGGGTTAGATTGAAGATACCATCCGACGGGGCCTGGGGGATAGTGGCCCCAGGCTCTTAAATGTAAGGGTATCGCCGACGGTAGATTGAGTGGGGTCAAAAGCGATTGTATCCCTGTGGGCGCCATCGGCCGCAACAGATCTGGTTTTCCAGATTTTTTTTAAATGGCTGGCAACAGGTATCCGGTGATACATCAGGAACGCCCCTTCACCAAGTCTCACTTGTGCCTGGAGCCAGGCCACATAAAGAAACTGCCCCCAGGACCATGGTAAGTCCCTGGAACAGTTACTGGGAGCCACCTCCCCTACCCGGTTAAAGGGAGAGATGGATGTGATTGAGGAGGCTGAAGCCTCCTCAACAAAAAAAAAGGATTAAAACGGAAGAAAGCGGGTTTTAGTGGTTGCTGGCCGAAGGAACCGAAGGCTTCGGAAGGTGGGGG
>NC_068993.1:47657360-47659259 GCF_001194135.2 Octopus bimaculoides
ATATGTGTAGATGTGTATATATTATATATTAACTTATATATAGCCGAAACTATTCAGACGGAATGTAAATTTTATAATTTATCGTAATATGTTTGCTTCTAACTGTTTTAACTTTCTTTAACAGTTTTCAATTTCTGAAAATTTTCAATTTCGAGTCAACTTTATATTTATAGAATGGAGAAAGAAAAGCAAGTTGAAATGTCGTTATATATCCGTTCACTTATATAGACTTAAATTTGTATGTTTGCAATTTATTTGTTAATATTCTAATATCCTTCAACCGACAAGAATCAAACCTGAGAAATAATTTGTGATTCCCTGTAATCTCTCCTCTTCTAGTATTTCAGTTTCGTGGTGGATTTAGAAACGAACGAAATTTTGAAAAATACGTCAATATTTTTCTCGCTTGAAGAGACTTTGGAGGAAAGACGATTTGCCTAAGGCTAAAACCAACGTTAAAATGTGTTTGTCGAGATAGCAAATATCTAAATTTTTTTCTCTTCCACTTACTCGAATTGATTACATAGATTTGAGAAAATATAGATAAAATATGAGAATATATTTGCTAATTTCCTATCAAAGTTAATAAAATGGCTTCATTTATTTCATCTTGCTAAAATTTACAATTCTACATCTGTATCTATATCTCTTACTCTTGTTTAACTCTATTCCTTTTTTTCTCTATAAAACAAAATTGATGTCACGTGGAAAAACGATTTGTAACAGCAAATAGTATTGTTTGAGTAGTTGTTCTCTGTTTCACCGAGTTTCATTGTTAATATACAGACTAGACTCAAGTTAAGCAAAACGAAGCATGGGTGAAACACGTTGGGGAACTAATATATAGAGGTTGTATTATTTTAATACTTTACCCACTATTAAGGAATAAATAAATGCAACAACAATACTTACTGGCGGGTGAGATTTATTAAACAAACCTACAAATCATTCGCCGGACATCATAAAGTCGCATATAAACTGGACTATATTATTCTTGTACAGAAACAATCTCGTTGCTTACGAATGGAATACTTTTCTTGTTAGATTTACTCAAGCTGCACTGAACTGACTATCAGATCAACAACAAATTATTGATTTGAAAATTTTGGCATACAGCCAGCAATTGTTGGAGAGGGGGATAGTTGTTTTGATTGACCTCAGTGTTTAATTGGTACATATCTCAGTCGATACCGAAAGGATGAAAGGAAAAGTTGATCTCGGTAGATGGACGAAAGACCATTAAGTATTTTGCCCGGTGTGTTAAGGATTCTGCTAACTCAGAGCATTATCAACAAGAAAATATTAATTTTGATCGTCAGCACCTCTCTGATATTTCTTACTGATAAATCGTTTCCCATTTATGCCGATCCCCTTTTTATTGTCATCACTTTCGGTTAACTAAAGTGAATGTTTAGAAAAGTGATTATTAAACTTAAAAATCAATAAAACTTCGTATTAGCATTAAGATAAAAGATGATGTCGATGGTTACAAATTTCAAATAAACTAATTACTCTTACACTGCATTTCTAGAGGAGAGGAACAAGGAAGTGTTTGCGACTTGGTGTAAAGGACTATTCTAGTCTCGGATTTGTACCGTCATTTGCATCACTCGGAAATAGGATATAAACATACTTAAACACACCCATATATATGCACTTGTGTGTGGTTGGAACGCCTGTGTGTGAATATATATAGATATACGCGTGTATATGTAAGTGTGTTTTCATATAGAGGGTGATTGTAAAGTAACTCCCTATTTTAAAAGACTTATAAATTATTTATTAATTCTTGAAAAAACAAACACAAAATGTTTGATAAAAAAACTTACAATTAATAAATAATTTATAAGTACCTTAAAATTGGGAATTATTTTCAAACACGTGGTGTATGTATATATA
>NC_068993.1:47659649-47662407 GCF_001194135.2 Octopus bimaculoides
AATTCCTGTTTTGATGAGCAGATCTTTTGATTTAAAAAATTTATTTTTTTTTTGCTGCGCAAGCAATTAAGTGTAGGGTTTCAGAAAATATATTATTTTCGTTTTTTTTTTGCTATCAGGTTTTCTCAATGGAGAACGCAATGAATTGTGAGAACGGGATTAAATTCTATCCATCTGGTAACAAAACCCTGGGATTTGCCAATCATAGACAGTGCTCCGTCAGTGCATATTCATATGAGGTTGAGGAGATCAATGCCATTTTTAGTAAGATAATCCATGACTGCATAGTAGAGCGTATGTCCCGTGTTTTTCAGTACGGTTTTCATAAAGAGTAGGTTTTCACAAACTGTGGTACCTTTCACATAGCGAGCAAAGCCAAGGACAACATATTTCTTGTGAAAAGTGCTGTCATCCACCGTCATCCACCGACATCCACCGTCATCCACCGACATCGAGAATCTGCAGTGTCGCAAGTTTTCTACGACTATGGATTCAACATCTTTGACCATTTCACAAATGCGGGAAGTGTTGTTTGAAAGTGGAACACTTGCTAAAACTGAGGCAGCGTGCGGCACGTTAGCAACTTTATATGCTTCAAGTGTGGAGGGCGTAATCAGATCTTCGCCAATGGTATGTGAGTGACCCTCTTTTGCTATCATTTGCAACGATTTGACCTCTTTGAAAGTCTGATAGATCATTTTAATGAATTTTAATGAATTTTAATGAATTTTAATGAATTTTAATTAACTTTTTCTGATGAAATCTGAAAAGAAACAGTAATATTAGCAAAACATATTAAGCAACACTAATTATAAATCATAAAAATAAAAATAAACAAACTTTTGACGGTTTTATAAATATTTCAAAATTATGATGCTAGGTGTTTCCATTATTTTGTCCAACCCCTGTATATGTCTGTATATGTTTGTGTGTCTGTATTTGTACCCCACCCCAACATCACTTGACAACCGATGCTGGTGTGTTTACGTCCCCGTAGCTTAGCGATTCGGCAAAATAGACCGATAGAATAAGTACTAGGCTTACAGCGAATAAGTCCTGGGGTCGGTTTGCTCGACTAAAGGTGGTGCTCCAGTAGGGCCGCAGTCAAATGACTGAAACAAGTAAAAGAATAAAAGAATGTTAATATTTACTTTAAACCGAAAACCATTAATGTTTTGTTGTATTGTCATTGTAACAAGTCAGGGAAACAAATGCGTGACACTAGTTCTTTCTTTTCACCGATAAATTAATCAATAATCTCAATAGTTTTACCAAACTATTAGTTCAAAACATTTTCTTGCCGAGAGTTCTTTTTTTACGTAAAATAAATTTGAAGAAAATCAAGAGAGAGAAGAAATATAGAATACGCTTTAAAATTTAAAAAATAATCGATTATAATATTTTAAGTTTGTTGATCATTTTCCGTATTTGTGAATTTAAACATTTGCTGCTGATTTTGAAATGATAGCCTTAATAAATTCTGCAATGTCTTAAAACCAGTTACTCAGTATTAGAGAAAAGAAGAAATAGCAAATACGAAACAAATATTCTATATTTGAAAAAAAGAAATATAATATTTAAAGCAACACAGGAACATTTATTCAAATGCAATCCAGCCGAAGAGAAATGAGAAGCAATAATTAATTGATTAAGGTAGTTCACTGTGGTCGAATAAATTAGTATTTTTTACTTGTTTTGTATCATAACATTTTGTCTCCAGGGAATAAATTTTAAATTAAAAATAAAATAGCGGATGTGACATTAATTAGCAAAGTAGGCAACGAAGCGAGAAATCGCCATTTTTTTTATTGAAGCGTTATCTAAAACTATTTAAATGCTGTGTTTAATGTTAACTGCAGTCCTAATTAAAACAAAAGAATTTAGATAACTTCATTCCGCTTGGGTTTTACAGTGGAAGCAAAATGATAGTTTGACAAGGAAGAAAATTTAGATGGACATAAAGAGGATATAGGTTTCTAGATTACCTGCTTTTCAAATTAAAAACATACTGTTTCAATGAAATATTTCGTTAAATAATAGTAACATGGCGAATTGTGCGTTTGTATATTGTTGACGATATTATAGCTTTAGAACAATATTTGTTGAATTGGGGGCAATGACATTCGATTAACAATAACCCATGTCCTTTATCATGGGTCAAAATTTACAAGTACATACAGATGATTCAAAGTTTAAGTATTCACGATATTAAATTTAACGAGAATTGATAAATATTGTGCATTAGTAAATTATGCAGGCTAAACTATAGGACCTTACGCTATTACTCAGCCAGCAAATATAATAGATGGATGTTCTACATATCACACAATACTTTCTTTAAAAAGAAGGCATTGTATAAGACAGATATACTGTCCTAATCATAATAGTAGTATATAAAATGGTATTATAACGGATGAAATGAATTTGCTAATAAGTTTGTTTAATCTCAATTCTAAAGAAAGTTACCAATGTGACAAATATCATTTAGCTTCCTTTTCAATAAGCACATTTTAAGAAGGCAAGATGTAATTTGAGACTGACTTGACTGGTTACCATGTCTAGTATTTCATGAACTACGTCCAGTCGCCCTTGGATATTTACGTATTTCACGTGTCATAGAACGCGGAAACTATTTGGAAGCCATTTGCATATGCGTATGTGTGTGCATGTATGTATGTATGTATGTATGTATGTATATACACACACACACACATATATATATATATATATGTATATATATATATATATGTATATATAT
>NC_068993.1:47662678-47663277 GCF_001194135.2 Octopus bimaculoides
TATATATATGTATGTATGTATGTATGTATATTACCATATTTTGCCTTGCGAGGTGGGTATATCTCTAGAGAAACCCATCCAGAATATGCTAAAGGATACACGTATGCGCACGAGGACTCAGTATGAGAAGTGGCAAACTGACTCTGTAACCTAACTTAACCAAAATCTAGCCGCTCCTATACGTGGTGAAAGCACTAACACTTTTCCTCTTTGATCTTTGTTTTTTTTTTTTGGTGTAAGTATATCACAATTTACCGAAACTACTAGTTTTAACAATTTTGTATTATATATATATATATATTCATTTATCATGACCCGTCACATATTTCGTAATGTGTTTGACCTCTATCACATTGCTTTTCTGCATCACATCTTAGCTCACTACATACGATTCATAATTCCGCTCATTTTTTCGCTTATACTGTATAATATTGTATCTCATTAAGTCCTTTTAGTTACTCACAAATCATCATCATCATCATCATCATTATTATCATTCTTCTTCTTCTTCTTCTTCTTCTTCTTCTTCTTCTTCTTGTTCTTCTTCTCCTTCTTCTTCTTCTTCTTCTTCTTCTTATTATTATTATTATTATTATTAT
>NC_068993.1:47663791-47665089 GCF_001194135.2 Octopus bimaculoides
TTCTTCTTCTTCTTCTTACTATTATTATTATTTTATGTTTGACTTTTGTTTTGCATTTGTACAAGTTGGATCCAAGTCTCACCCAGAGACATCAAGAGACAACAAGTTAGAAGTTCATGTAGGTGTTATGCCTAGGGTAACATATATTTGGATTTGTATGTGTTTGTTTTAAAATTTGAGATCACATAGACAGTTATTTACGTAGGATATGGGCAGTTCCTATGAGCACTATCTTTTGAACTTCAGCCATTTTGGGGTTTCCTGGTATCTGAGCTAGGTAGTAATCAGCCCGTTTCGCTGTCATTCCCAGGGCACCTATGACAATAGGTATTGTTTTTGTCTTCAGATTCCACATTTTGCTAATTTCTATTTCAAGATCTTTATATTTGCTCAGTTTTCTATTTCGAGATCTTTATATTTGCTCAGTTTATTATTATTATTATTATTATTATTATTATTATTATTATTATTATTATTATTATTATTATTATTATTATTATTATTATTATTATTATTATTATTGTCGTGGTTGTTGTAGCATTTTTGTTATTCCTGCTGTTGTTGTTTTTGTTGTTTCTCTTGTTGCTGCTACTATCATTAACATCGTCTTCATTGTTACTATTATGATTATTATTATTATGAAAACTATCATCATCACTATCATCGTCATCATCATCATCATCATCACCATCACCATCATCATCATCATACTCATCATCATACTCATCACTTTCTCCCGTTGTGCACTTTACTATTGTTATCGAAATCTCGTTGGCTACACCTGAATGAACATTAAAATAAATTAACATTCAACATGATTCCCCACGTCAATCAGGTTCCAATTATTTACATATTGGCTTAAAGCTTTAATTACTAAACATAGCGTTAAGACGATAATGAAGACGCCGTGACGATGGTGATGATGATGATGGGCAGAGTGATAACGACGATCATGATGATGATGAAGATTATTATTATTATTATTATTATTATTATTATTATTATTATTATTATTATTATTATTATTATTATTATTCAGTAGTTTTATTTTTATAACGTGCTTTCACTTCACTACCGAGCGCAGCTCTGTGCGCCTTGGGTATGTGCTGTTGTTTGCTGTGGTGCTCTTATGTTTACTGTATTGAAAGTGTTTTGCGTAGGATGTGTGCAGTACCCAGTAGTGCAATTTTCTGTATGTTATATATATTTGTAAGTCCTGCTATTTTTGTTATGTATTTGTCTGAATATTTTTTTATTATACCTAAGGCACCTACTATGATAGGAATTGTTTCTGTTTT
>NC_068993.1:47666239-47667585 GCF_001194135.2 Octopus bimaculoides
TATATATATATATATATATATATATATATATATATGTGTGTGTGTGTGTATATGTTTGTGTGTCTCTGTTTGTCCCCCCACCATCGCTTCACAACCGATGGTGGTGTGTTTATGTCCCCGTAATCTAACCGTTCGGCAAAAGAGACCGATAGAATAACTACTAGGCTTACAAAGAACAAGTCCTCACGTCGATTGGTTCAACTAAAGGCGGTGCTCCAGCATGGCTGTAGTCAAATGACCGAAACCAATAATAAACATAGACACATAGTTAGATAGATAGTACTGTGTGAGTGCGCGCGAGTGTGTGTATGACTGCATGTATGTATTTGTTTCCATTTTCATGTAGTTGTGGTTATGGATGTGGTTGTTAAGCCTACTTCCACTGCTGTTATGGCTGCTTATTTGATTTTTGTTCTTTAGGTTTATTCTTGCTAATGTTGTTCCTTCTGCCTGTATTGGGTTCCTCTGCTCACTTCCTTACGTCTAACTGCTGGCAATTTTCTTGTAATATCTGTCAGAAAAACAATGCTGGGAGTAAACAAAAGACACATTTCCCCAAGATTGAGTACAATCTAATGACTGTCACCTCTCTCTTCTTCTCACAAACATCTACGATTTCCTGATATTCCCTGTTCAGTGTCAGACTGGAACTCCCAGAAAACCGAGAAAGAGTCCTTTTCTCTTTGACAGCCTATCTTCCTATCTGTCTGTGTGTCTCTCTGATGTTTTTATTTGTCTATCTATCTATCTATCTATCTATCCATCTATCTACTTCTATATTTACATTCAGATACACAGACCCACACGCAAACGCACGCACACTCACGTACATACATGCACGCACATATATATTAATGTGTGTGTGTGTGTGAGTGTAGTGTGTATGTTTATGTGTAGGCGTATGTATGTTTGTACGTATGTATGCATATATGTACATATATGTGTGTGTGTCTGTCTGCGTGTGTGAGTATGGGGTGGTGTGGATGTGTGTGTATTTATATCACACACAGAAATTTTGTAACATATTCTCTGTTTACGTATTGCCTCCCATCAGTCTGTCTGCTCATTCATACACACAAGCACAAACACACACACACACACACACACACACACACACACACACACACATACACACACACAAACATACACACACATATCAGAGTAGATTTGTTTATAAATATAATCCATATCCATATTGAAGTCGTTTCGCAATGAGGATTTTTACAGACAACGTATGTTTTGAAGGAATTGGAAAAGAAGGTCTGTGAGGCGCTGCATCGTAGGCCCCGGTATGGATCGGGTGGCTGGGGAGACTGGGGTGTTACTGAGAGATATTTATCTTCATA
>NC_068993.1:47669631-47670988 GCF_001194135.2 Octopus bimaculoides
CACCGCCACTACCACTACTACCATCATCACCACCACCATCGCTAGTACCACCGTCACAACTACCGCCATCACAACCACCACCACCACCATCACCACCACCACAACCACAACCACCACCGCCACCATCAGCACCAGCACCACCACCACCACTACTACAACCATCGTCACCACTGCCATCACCACTGCCACCTCCACCATCGCCACTACCACCATCACCACCACCACCATCGCCAGTACCACCATCACCACTCTCATCATCCCCGCTACAACCACCATCTCCACTCTCACCATCACCACTACCACCATCACCACCACCACCATCGTGACTACCACCGTCACAGCCATCACCAATACCACCACCGCAACAATCACCACTACCACCATCTACACTACCACCACTTTAACCACTAACACCTTCGCTACTACCACCATCATCAAGGCCACTGCAACCGTTACCACTACCACTGACAGCATCATAACCACACTATCACCACTGCTACAATCACATCCACCACTCTCAACAGTAGCACAAGCTCCACTCTTTTTACTATCACCGTCACAGACAATACTATCACCACCACAACTATTGCCAGTACCACTGTCACAACCACCACCATCACCACTACCACTACTATGACTGCTACCATCACTTTCACAATCATCATTATTTGCAACACTACCACCACTACCACTACCCACACTACAGTCGCTACTATCTCCGCTGCCACCATCGTCACACAAACCCAACGACGATCATCATCTTAAATAGAAATACGACTGCGTCGCAATATATGTAGCATCGCACGTTCTGAGTTCAAATTCCGCCGAGGTCGACTTTACCTTTCATCCTTTCGCAATCGATAAATTAAGTACCAGTCTCATACTGGAGTTGATCTAATCGACTGGCCCCCCCTCCCCCCAAATTTCGGGCCTTGTGCCTAGAGCAGGAAACAATATATTTACATCAGTAATAAAATATATCCAGCACCACCACCACCACCAACAACTGGTTGTGTACATACGTGCACATATATGTATATAAACGTTCGTATATGTAAGTATATCGTATGTTTATGTATATATGTGTGTATTTATGTGCTTTTCTGTGTATATTACATTCATGAAAGCATTTCTTATGCAGAGCTAAAAATCCAGGAACTGGAATTATCAAGTAATTTTTGCTAGTTTATTTTGACTTCGTCTCGCCCTTTGTGCCATATGAACATTTATTGTGGTTTAGAGTCAAGATTTGGTTGCTATTTTTCAGCGTGCCGGTATCTATCTATCTATCTATCTATCTATCTATCTATCTATATATCTATCTATCTATCTATCTATCTATATATATATATATATA
>NC_068993.1:47671569-47673169 GCF_001194135.2 Octopus bimaculoides
TATAGGATTTTATCGAAATTAAAATAGCAATATATGGAAGAAATACTTGTGTGATGTGATGACCAAAAACTTAATTTTATAAAACATTCTATTTTTAATAATATTGAAAGCAGAGAACGGTAGTTCCTAACTAAATTGTTCCATGAATTACTACAATGAGAAATTGTATAATTCTAAATCACCATGAACGCATCAAAAATATCTCACGATAATATATTTTCTACGTGTGAGAAAGGGGGAAAGACTGTGTGCGAATATGTTTGCCACGGAATGACGAGAGGGAGAGGAGAGACTCGTCACAAAGATCAAAGTTGAAATTTTCAGTAAGTTTTCCTGAATTGTAAGAATGTGCTGTGTAAGTGAAAATACTGATATTCATTTAATTACTTTTGTTCGGTGATTTTCTATTAATGTCATCAATTGTAAAATAATGACTACATTGTTGTGAGACATTAATATAGAAATTAAAATCAGATAATTTAGTGGATAAAGTGACTAAATTCTTGCTGACCAGAAGGCCTTGAAATAAACCGCAGAAGGCCTTGAAATAAACCGTATGGAAATACAGAGTCAAAGTAGTGGAGGGAACTGACAAAATAAAGAACATGAAAGAGAACTTCTACCTTATAAAGCCAGTAACTGTATTTCGAAACATTATCACTAAGATCTCCCACAGCGTAAAGGTAAATCCGATACAGTTTCTCTCAGTTATAATCACTGGTGAACAAGTTCCTGTTTATGAATCACTTCAATAATACTACTTAAGCTTACCAATATAGCGCCGTATGATGTGAGCTATAACGAATAAAGAGGACGGCAATTGGCTACGAAATAGACGACCAATGGTAAGATACATACTAGAAATCTTTTTATGGAAGCATATAGCAAACGAGGTAATTTGTGAAGAGAGCGGATTGAGACATGCATTTGTGGAATACCGAAAGCACGAGTTCCGTTGCGCCGGAAATATCACAAGACTTACAAGCAACAAGCGGATATTTGCAGCTGTCCACAGGTATCCGAGAGATTGTAAGGCATCGCTCGGAAGCCTTCCAATACGACGAGATGACATTGAAATTATCTAGGCCCAAATAGAAGAGAAGGGTCAGACGCAAAAGAATGGAATCACTTCAGAATCCTCAAGAGTCTGTTCTGTTTAACGATAGGTGGATATACGTTATGATATTTACTAACATCCTAATTAGAGCACTACGGCTACAAACCAGACCAGACCTTCCATGAATTACAAGCAGGAAAGAAGAATTGAATAAGTAAAGCGAAACTTGAACGAATCACAAATATCTGCACATCATGTGCTTTATATGTGGCAGGGAAGGAGGGAGACTAGGAGAAAATGGCTTAATCATGGAGCTAAGTGGCCTGACACTCGCAGGCACATGAAAGAATTAGCATGAAAGGTTACAAATATCTCATTTTCCTTATAAATAGCTATGTAATTTTCTTGCAAACGCCAGCCAGAATCATAATTCCGCATAATAATTTTCAAGAAGAAATTTATAGTAAATATGAATGTAATAAAATAACACGGTGCATGCGGATGTGGGGAATAGTGATATAGAGAGAAATATATATATATATA
>NC_068993.1:47674063-47675300 GCF_001194135.2 Octopus bimaculoides
GTGTGTGTGTGTGTATGTGTGTGTGTGTGGGGGGGGCATGAAATATGAATGAGTTTAAGTACGCTTATATCACGTTCGACTTGATAGGAATAATAGAAATAATAGCTCAATCTTTATCAAATATTTTCATTTTTAGAAGCGCCAACGCATAAAGTTTCCCTACATTTGCTGCACATTAAAACGTGAGGAGTAGGTCACGAATGAAATGCCTGTGATGGTATGTATCAAACCATTCATCTATAAAGGCAAAATTAAGGGAAATACTTGGTTAGCAGAATGTCTGTGCTGGTACACATTCTACAAAGTCTATCACAGTCGAGATGTTTATGCTTGTAGAAGGATGTTAGAGACAAGGAAATGTTGATTGCATTTATTAAATAGCCAATGAAATTCACTAAGAGGCCAGCTGTTCCGATCCCAAAACCAGATTCTCAGTAATTGATAGTATCGTACTCTTCAAGAGCATACATATCGGTCTCGTAGGCATTGGATTGGCTGAGTCGGCAAAAATAAAAAAAAAGAAACCTCTTCCATCGGTTATTCTTAGTTATTGTTTAGAATTCAAACCATGTCAAAATCATCAGCTTTTATCTATGTTTCTTTAGTGTTCGATAAAATAGGGTATCAGTGAATTGTGGGGTTAATGTAATGCACTAACTACGTTATTCCAAATTTCAAGGACTGAGCCTTTTTATTTACACACATCAATAAATATAATAATGTGCAGTTATGTATAAAAATAAATTGAAATTAAACTGAAGGAGGTGTATTTAAAGGGAAGTCAGTAATTATAGGAGAGTATATATTTATTAATTTTAACAAAGAAAGGTTTCACAATCACAGCTAGCAAGCCGAAATTTCGAAGTTACTGTCAAAACAGTTCCTTCTGAAAAATTATATATATACGTATTTTTATACACACATACACATAAATATACGCACACATGCGCAAACATATACACACATACATGCATACACACACACTTACACGTATATAATGGCGTCTGTGTTTTTGCGTATGATATTGATGTGTAGGATGTTTTCTTTTAGCAGAAGCAGAGTGGATGGGTGCATTTCCTTATTAATCTTTGATCAAGTGCAACTTTATATGCATATCGAACATCTGTATATTAAGCACACATACACATGCACACAATATATAATTATATATTTTGATACACACACATATGCATACATAAAACGCATGCATGCATATATATATATATATATATATATA
>NC_068993.1:47677549-47681015 GCF_001194135.2 Octopus bimaculoides
AAATATATGCATATGTATGTATGCATTCATATATGTATATGTATGTGTTTGTTGCCAAGAGAAATGGCGGATTAACTTAATCTATGGAGCTAAACGGACGTAGAAATGGATAAGAAGATGCCAAAATATTTTCTGTTAGGAATTTTTTGTAATAGATAATAAGTATAAAAAGATAAATAAAAACGTGCTTCTCGTAAAAAGTAAAAAGCATTTTAATAAAAAAGGAATCTACAAAAAAAGAAAGATTGTAATTCTTATGTACAAGTGATTCAGCAATAGTGCTTCGTGTCTCTTTGTGAACAATCTCATTAACTCTTTTAATGACTACTATAGACTAACACGGTTAAGAATACAGACAGATATATGAATATTGTTTATCTGAAAATATTAGAGAAATATTTTCTGAGCACTTTATAATAAGCCGCTTTCATTCAAAACTTTATATGATTTTAGTTATTTAACCGGTGAGAAAGCAAGGCGTTCCCCATATTCTGTGTTAAATAATATCTCAACAACGTTACCTGGTGCTCAATGTTTGGCAACAGGTGGCGCACTTGTGAATGTGCTGACAGCATCATCAAGTAAATTGTGAAAAAGAGCCGGTTTCATGATGTAGGTGAGGTCCATATAAAGAGGATAGAGTTTTTTTCTGAAGAGGATGTAGTGAGAAAAAATGGGTAATTCAGTTGCATCACTGTGATTAGGTGGAGTTATTAGCAGCTCTTGTTATTACCCGAGCATCCAAGTCAACTGAACCATATCAGAAATTGTGTTATGTCAGAACTCGTATAAACTTATATACACCGAAAGCACTTTAATCACGTACTAAGTGTCATACCATACTTAGCTTTCAAAGTTTGCTTGTTAAAATGTTATGTTGTGATATGTTGAAATATATCATTGTAATACATTTGAACAGGTTAATTTATACCAAATGGTCCTTGCATGGAATTCTTAAATGTTATCTTGGATCAAAGAAATATTTGAAGTCAGATTACAACTAATGTGCCCAATACAATTAGAATTTCGTCATTCTGTCTCAACTGGCAAAAACATGCAATTAAATATGGATATACGTGTGTGTGTGTGTATACGTATGTATATTTGCGTGTGCGTGTGAGCGAAAGACATTTATTGAAAATAGTGTGTACGTATAACTCATACTAAAAGTTTTGAGACATCAATGTAAGAGTACTACACAGAGATATATTAGGTATAAACTACTGTAGGAATGGAAAACGAGAAAACATAAAATCAATATTTTCAATAATGGTAGCATACAGGGAAGACGAATAATGATCATCAGTCTAATGCAAATACGAAACATAAACAGATAACTTGTAAAAATCTGCCTCAAATTCGCTGGGAATTTTCTTCCTTCAGAAATTACAGCTGCATTTAAGATTCACAGTTTTTGTTTTTGTATCCTTTTTTAAAAATTTGTATGGAAGTCAGTGGGGGTAATTTTACAGAGGAAAGTAGAACTAGAATAAATAGATATAGTTTCAGTAATGAAATTAAGTGAGTGAAGTTGTAAAAATCTTAAAGTATTTTTAATAATGCATTGTATTGTATATATTTACTATAGAAATATCACCATTGTGTTTACTTAAAATGCTGGGTAAAAATGCGCAGAAAGCTTGAATAAATGATAAAATTAGCAGGAAGTCTGGAAATATTTACAGATAATTAAAATATATTTTTAATATCATAATAATTAAAAGCAAATAATAAGCGAATGAAAATATAGGATTAATAGGGTATAACAAATAAAGCTGAAATTTTCATTTTAAATTAAAAATATACTGGTTAGATAAGCAACTTAAAATACTGAAGTAGCACACGAGATAAGGTTTGACCTATAAACATATAAAAGTAAGGAATGACAATTTTAAAAAATATGAAACGGTCCAGATAGATAATTATGTGGCATAAGAATAGATATTAGAAATAATATTTATGATAGGTATACTTAGATAAAGTCTAGCTATAATTACGAAAATATAATAGCAGAGGTGCAATAAGTGAATAGATAATATATAATTACGTTAAATGCAAGTGAATGAAATAGAATAATTAAATATATTTCAGCGTTAAGCTAAGGAACATGGCATAGAATATAGCGCCTACATATTAAGAGAATGATTGTTATGATGGTGATAAAACGAAAGTTAAATTGATGAGTTGAAATAGGCATTTCTAAGAATGGCATAGTTTTGAACTACGGATATAGGAAAAGATATGAAGAAAACAAAAAGGAAAAGAAAAGCTGTATTTAATAACTTAGGTTTAATGTATCTAGGCTGTTACAACTAGAAATCAAGAAGGCTAAGGAGAATGAAATGAGGTGGGATTCCATTCATGAGAATGGGAACTGAAATCATTTCCTGTCCCAGTGTAAACTTGTAGATAGAGGGTGACCAGTATAAATAGTGATCCGTTTATCTATCTAATTAACTCAGAGGTTTGTATTAGAGTTGAGCTTTCGAGAACTTACATACGTAAGTTCAAATTTGTTCCTTCATATTCATTTAAGATAATTCCAAGATTTTTCATTGAGCATAAATTGCACTGCATGTTGTAATCCGTAAAAAAATCTGATTGCCGTTGCCTTGTTCCAGTTATAAAATTAACTGATGGTTTTCATTAAATCTTATAAAACCTTATTTAGCTTTAAAAAGTTCGGTGGGGGAGATTTTAAGGAAATACTATAGTGGATAAACGATAAGATTAAACGATGGCAGACATTGATATTGGAAAACTTAAATGTGGAGAGCGTTTCGAACGAGATTTGTTTAAAAGTGCGGGAAAAAAAAGCAGACGCAATTTTAAAATGATTAATATGGGATTATGGCGTTAAGAGAAATGATAGAAAGAAATACGAAGGGTTGTTTGGGTGAGCTTCACAAGATGGGATATGAAATTTTACCAGTCCAGAGTAACAGACCTTTTCAAATCTGAACAGAAAGTAGGAACAAAATCAAAAGTATATATCTGTGCTAATGGCTCAATGATGCTTTTAAGGGCCGAATGCTTTGCATTTGGATGCAGCTTAAAAAGTGTTGCTGTCCATGAAAGCAGTAAAATCCATCGGTGTTGAGACATCACATAAGTATTCATAAATATTCAGGAAAACTGAGAACCGACAGATATAGCAGAGCCAGAGGCTAAGTGCACGACATTGCTTCTACGTAGTTATTTCGACTCCCGTTGGCGTCTACTTTAAATTTAATAGACACAGCTCTCTTCTTTCTCCAAATGTTATGGCTTTCAGCTAATGTACACATGCACACACATAGAGTTGTATACACACACGCACGCACAGGCACACACACATATATATATATATATTTAGACAAAGTTCTGTACAGATTTATAAATATACATAGTGTGTGAATATATATATGTACATATATTGATATACATGCATGTGTATTTCTGTTTCTCTCTCTCTCACTGTATATAT
>NC_068993.1:47681360-47681756 GCF_001194135.2 Octopus bimaculoides
ATATATATATATATATATATATATATATATATATATATATATATATACATACGCAGGTATTATATATAGAGAGAAAGAGAGAGAGAGTGAGAGAGAGAGTGTGTGGAGGAGACTGACACACACACAAACATATGTATATATAGGCCATTTGAAAGCATTGGGAATCTATTAAACGAAGCATGTTTCACCTATGTGAATGAACCTAATACAAGGAAGAAATCTAAAGAGACACAGACCATGTACTTAAATGAATTACGTCATTATTTGCTTCATGTAGTCTGTATTATAATACTATGCTGCATTTAAAATTTTCACAAAATACATTTCTCTTTGTACTAATATGCGTATGTAGACTATGCATGCCTGTGTGTGTATACGTGTATGTTGCATATATAT
>NC_068993.1:47681905-47687864 GCF_001194135.2 Octopus bimaculoides
TGTATATATATATATATATATTTATATTTATAAACGTCTATATAAATGTATATATACATATGGAAATAGGCGACACAGAGAGGGAGATATTTATTTTACAGAAAAATTACATTTCTTCGTCTCGGTTCGTGAAAATGTAATTTTGTGCAGCACAGTGTCGGATGAGATGCGACTGATGCGACTTACTTTGCATTGTTATCAATAAATCATGTCTACAGTTTTGCTTTTCTTCATGAAATTGAAAATGAAAAACATTTTATTTTTTAAGGTTTCCAATTTGCAAACGATGCGAAAACTTTGAAATTCTTGATAAAGCTTAAAATCTTGTTGGCATCAGATTTACAACGTGACTCCAAATCCCTTCAACCCGTATATGATTTATTTAGCTGGCCCAAGACATAACATTGACACATTATTTGAAGACTGCATTCAATTAAACGTTGGATAATGGAAATTATTATTTGTTTTTTTTTTTAGTTGAGAAAGAGATAGTTTTCAGTAAATGAATTTATTGCAAGTTTTGTGTTTATAATAAATTTCACATTTTTTTATATTCCAGATTTTGCTTTTAGTTTAAGCGATTCAGTTGCGAAACAGTTATTTACCAAATATTTTTGTTGAATAAAACCAGTCACCATTTCATTTTTCAACATTGTATTTCAAATTTATGTAGCGAAACTAGAAACTTACGTTATCGCCACGATGCTGATAGACATTAATTATAAGTAATCCGATATAGGGGGCGTCTGGAGATTTGTTCACTCGTAAATTAATTCAGAAGACAAATCATGAACGAAGGTTTAACAAAAGACAAACACACACGTTATATATGTATTACAATTTGATGAAGCGCAACAGAAAGTGACATTTCGGACAGGAGGTCTTCGCCAAGATAGATAGAGGGAAAGAGACTAAATATTAATTAGACTAAAAAATGTGTTTGTTATAGGCGAGCATGGTACACAATGGCAGGAGTAAAGTATAGAAAGGCTTGATGGTTTTGATAGAGGTGAGTGCATTTGATAGTCATTGAATGTCGGTCAAACCAACAAGTTAACAAAAAGATAAGCAGCAAGAACATATTTATCAATAGGTTTGTAAGAGATGGTTTAAGATTATGTAATTGTATGGGTGGGAGATTAACGTGTCAAACAGTTGCAAGTAGTAAAAATATAAACATAGCAGTGTGTATGTGCATATGAGCAGCTATATAATCGTGTTTTTATAGAATGAGGATGGCGAGGACATATGAGTATGGCTGCCTTTATGTATGACTGGGAGTGTATGAGAGCATAATTAGAACTCTTTTGTCATCACTGTAAAATATGTTAGGTAAATAGAAACAACCTTTACGAATGAAGTAATAGTTTTAGGGAAATAGAGGAATATGTAAAAGCGCTTTCCTCATGTAAAACAGTAAATAATTCCTTTATAGCGATTCAGTCATTATTTCTAGTAGATCGATAGACAATCCAGAGACTCCCTTGTCGGCCATTCTGCTATGTGTTGCAATTATTTTGTGATTGTAGCTCTTCTTCATGTCGTTTGTGTTCACAGTGTGGGAGCTGGTGTCCGTGTTACTACCGCTGCTTTTGTTTCGATGTTAGCGGTGTTAATGTTGCTATTTTCTTACTATCATTTGTGATGCCACAATCATTGTTGTGGTCGTTATTGTTTCAGCCAGTCACTCATATAGTGTCAACTTTTTGCTCAAACCCAGAAAATTTAGGAGAGCGGTAAGTCAGTTACATTCTCCCCGTAGCTCAACTGATACACATTTTATCAGCCCCAAATAATAACAAAGTTGACCGCAAAGTAATGAGTCGGTGGACATCGAACGTAATCGAACATAAAAGACTTCTGGCTATACATATCTACTCTCGCCCATCCTGTCTTGTATTGAGGATGTGCGTAAAATCATATGAAAATAAGTCTTTCTTGTTTAAAATCTATGGAGCTCAAATTGAAGATGATTTGGATGATATATCGAGCAACCACTTACAGGCCTCATATTGGCTGGTTATGTTGGGGATTTTCTTGCAAATGTAATGTAAATATTGCTTGTGTTGTTGCAGTGTGTATGAAGTTGCTGATGTGTACTTGCTAATTTTGTTCTATTTTCCTCGCAATAATACCCACATGTCCATTGCTAGTTTTAGATTAACAGAGCTGTGATTGAAGACATCCGGTCTATCTTTTATCCAAGACTGTATATTGTCGTTGTTATTGTCGTTTTCATTGTCGCTGTGGTTATGCTACAACAAAATCAAATGTACGAACCGTGGTTAATATAACCCAACAAGGCGTAATAACGCGTAGAAACACGTAGTAACGCAGACGAAGACACAGCGAGCTTAAAAACGTAACTTTAGCTAATCAAATCAATATTTCATTTTGCTGTTCGTAAAACAATTAATGTAAGGGAAATTGGAACTTCTAATCGGGTAAATCTAATAAATTCATAAACGCACTGACAGTTCTTACATTATTGCAGTGTAGTTTATGCTATATAGCAATGTAGAGTAATGTAAGTACTTTAGCATTATAGTGTATCTTGTAATATAATATATAATATATCGAATTACACCTAATATAAGCGTATTTGATTTAAAGTACCGATATAGTGCGTCATGCGATACAGTAATATAGTGCAGTATACACAGTATACTGTTATAGTACATTTCATGTAATCTAGTACCATAGATACATTTCACGTTACATAGTAATACACTGTATTTTATACAGTATAGTAATACACTGTATTCAATATAATATACAGTGTATTATAGTTATAAGTAAAATAGATTATTAGTACCGAGAGTATAGTAATATAGTGTTTTTCAAGTTATATTATAATATAGTCATATAGTGTATTTCATTTAATATACTAATATTGGGCAGTATATTACGGTAGGAATGCATTATATGAATGCTATGTGTATAGTGTATTTTTTTAGTGTAGTTCATATAATATCGTGGTACGACGTAGGTTACCACGATGAGGGTTCCAGCTGATATGATTGACGGAACAGCCTGCTCGTGAGATTAACGTGCAAGTGGCTGAACTCTCCACAGACACGTGTACCCTTAATATAGTTCTTGTGGGGATTCAGCGTGACACAGAGGGTGACAAGGCCGGCCTCTTTGAAATACAGGTACAAGAGAAACAGAAAGAAAGAGTGAGAGAAAGTCGTGGTAAAAGAATACGACAAAGTTCGCCACCACGTGGAGCTTTAGGTGCTTTTGCTCAATAAAAACTCACAACGCCCGGTCTGGGAATCGAAACCGGGAGTCCACTGTCCGAACCACAGAGTCATTAGGCCACCACTTATATAATATAGTATTGAAACATACCACTATATTATATAACGATATTATGTAGCACTACATTATACAGCAATATAATAAATCAACACATATCGGAATGAAATGCGTTAATAGATTATTTTATTATGGAAATGTAAATCAGTTTACGCTATTTTTAAGATTTTTAGATGCCTTCACATTCAATGTTTGTATTTTTTTAATTTTATTTACAAATCGATATTTATTGAACATTCATATTGGAACCATGATGCATTGAATACAGTGAAATTCCCATTTTAAAATATCTTTATTTTTGTCTTTCTGTTCTTGTTTCAGTCATTGAAATGCTGTCATACTGGAGCACCGCGTTGAAGGATCAAGTCGAGAAAGTCGTTTCGGGTACCTGTTTTTGGTCAACCTGGTACTTATTCTACATGCTGCTTTTGGTGAACCAACGTGCCACGGGGCCGTAAAGAAAACAATGCTGGTTGTCAAAAACAGTGGGAGGGAGAAAAGCACATATTCAAAAACATACACGTGCACAGAAATACACACTCTCTTTCTCTCTAGGTCTCTCTCTCTCTTTCTCTCTCTCTCTCTCTCTCTCTCTCTGTCGCACACACACACATACACAATCACACGCATATATATATATATATATATATATAGATATATAGATATATATACAACGGGCTCCTGCACAGTTTCCCTGAAGCAAATTTACCCTTAAGATATTCTTCTCTACTGGCTATAGTAGATGGCACTTGCCGAAAGTGCCACACACAAACTGCAAGAATTAGTTAAAGGCATTGTAAGATAGTAACTAAATCAATTTGCAACGGTAGGTATCATCCCACAACTTCAGCAGGTACCAGAGTGTCAAAAGTGTTTCACCCATTACGAGCAGTGACTACGGAATTAGCCATCACTTACAGAAGGGTTCAAACTGATCTTTTGCCAACCGGAACCACTTTGAACGCGCTTCAGTAGCCACAGCGCTCTCTCTCTCTCTCTCTCTCTCTTCTCTAAGTTTCCTCTATTGCTTGAATTTTAAAATTAATCCTTGTAGGAGATTACGTGGCCCTTTCTGTTAATCCTCGGCAGTGACTATAATTGCGAATGAAGCTGCATGGCATGCTTTCACGTGAATCTCATCAACCAAAGTCGAGCTTACTTTGTTTTTATTTTACCGCTTAGCCAAAGAGAGAGAAGTCAGAAAATTCCAGATGGTCATTCGATTGCTTTGCTTGGGGTTCATAATCGAATATTGCCCTTGTCCCTAATAGCTCGGGGCAAGTTTTCTGCATCATGCCGGATGTTGTTGAAAATTCTTCGTCCAGCTTCTGTTGTGATTGTGGTTTACTGCAGTTTTTTTCTGCAGGACTCTTATTGAGCGGCTGCTAGCTCTCCAACCATCCTCTGAAGTTTTGAGAAGTGGTAATCTGCGCAACCTGCCGGAGACTGTGACAAAAAAAAGGGAGATTTGCAGTTTATTTTTTACGACACTCAGAATAACGAATAGCCTAGTGAGCTATACAATGGTACCACTAGAGGGACGAAGGATGTGATGGAGACCCAAGTAAACATGTACATCAAGGACGGAAAGCAACTTAGCTACACCTCGAAAGATGCAGGCGACTATGCTTAAAACTTGGACTATTAGAGACACCTTACTACTCGATGTGAAGGCCAACAGTACAGGAGCAACTAAGGCTAAGACTAAAAGTAAGACTAAGAAAAGAAGGGAAGAACAATGGTCATAATTATTTATTTCTTCAGGGTCCTCGAGAATAGATAGACGAAGGGAGGAAGTTATACTGAAGCTGAGGATCTAACTGAGAATGTTTGTAAGAGAACGAACACTGGTAAAGGAACACAAGGATCGGCTGGTGCTTATAAATCAAGTGACGTATTTACACCTACGAGACTAGTATACTTGCTATTTGAAACAAGTATAGTTTTAAGAGATACAGAAGCGAAATGTAGGTTATATATAATATTGTAAAGTAGTTGAGAAATATATCAATAGTTTATACAGTGTATAAATGTAATGTAGTTTGCGTAGCTTTTGAGAGATTCACATATCTTCATAGTCTATATTAATATTAAATGTGTATCGCTTCAGAACGCAACCAATATTCCAATATTACCGATATAAAAGAATTCCGTGTGTTTCTGTCTTAAGAGATTTAACTCTCTCCCAACCCATCTTTTCACGTGACACCATATGGAGTTTGACTACGACTAATGGCGCAGTTGTTGTTGTTCATTTTCTTATTGTTTAACTCACCATCAACCTCGGCGACATTACTGCAGTGTTGTTGTTCTTGTTTTCAACAGTAAATTTCTGCATCGACACCTAGGGTGGTTTCGAACTAGTGGAATGCAGACTTGTTGACGCCAACCTGTTGCGAGAACGCTGACAGGGCAATCATCGAAGCAAGCTGTAAATTAATATATGTATAACTGCCATCTGCTATGTCATTCTACAGGAAGATGCATCAGTGGTGATGAAAATAAATGCATTTATCTCGTGCAGAACGATGGAGGCACTGACGTGGATTTATAGATATGTACATATATGCATATACCTGTATATATGTGTATGTATATATATATATATATATATATATATATATATATGTATATATAT
>NC_068993.1:47688733-47690071 GCF_001194135.2 Octopus bimaculoides
TTTCTTTCCTTCTTTAATTCTTTTTTTCTTTTTCTTTTTTTCTTTCTTTCTTTCTTTCATTCATTTCATTTATTCCCTGTCTCGCCTTGTTGCTGGCTTTCCTTCCTTCGTTATTTTGCATTATTTTTCTGGTTCGTTGCCTGTGTTTCATTCTATTTCCTAATTTTTCTTTTTTGGGTTTCATTCTTTCGTCTTTCTCTACTCTTTCATTATTCTTTTGTTTCGCCTTTACTACTTTCTGTCTTTCTTTCCTTTCTTTTATATATCTTTAGATTCTCATTGTTTCTACCTTTTCTTGTTTCATTCTTTTTGTTTTGTTCGTTGTATATCTTTCATTTCACTTCCTTATATCCCGCTTTTAGTTTCATTCGTTCCGTCTTTCTTTTCCCTGCCATTCATTCTTCCGTTTTACCTTTGCTTCTTTCTGTCATTGTTTTTCATTCTTGATTTCTGTCTATCATTCATTTTGCTGTTTTCTTTCTAAAAGTCTTTCTTTTTTCCTTTCTTCCTTTCAGCCATTGTTCATTTCTTTCTTTCTTTCCTTCTTTCTTTCTGTCTTTCTTTTTTTCTTTCTGTCTTTCTTTCTTTCTTTCTTTCTTTCTTTCTTTCTTTCATTCTTTCTTCCTTCACTCATTACTTCCTTACTTCCTTTCCCTTCATCTTTCATATTCACTCTGTCGTCATCATCGTTAGTTGTTTCTTTCCCACTTTCTTTCCTAGTTTCTTTCTTCCATTCTTTCTTTATTCATTTATTTCTATCTTTCTTTCTCTGTTTTTAACATTACCGTTTCTAAATGTGGATCTTTAAGAATTTGGCATTTTCAGTGCGCACGTTCAGTAAAATTACGCACACCGGTATGAACGTATATTGAATGCATTTTCTACTATGGTACATGAGAATGTACCTAGCTGTGCATATCTGCTCATATGTATCAATATGTGTATGTGATTATCTGTCTCTGTGAGTGTATTTGTAAGGATTTGTGTGTTGGTGTTTGTACATAAATAAGAGACATATATGCACTGTCACACTACAAATGCAGAACCATTTAAGGACAAGCTTTACTTCACTGAAAGTGCTCAATACTTAATAGAAAATTAATGTAATGGAGTAGAGATATAATAACAACGTCTATGACAATAAAACATGGGAATGGAGTGATCTCAGCTATAATATCATATATATATATGCATGAATATATATGTACACACACACACACACACAAATATATGTATATATACACAAATGAATATATATATGTAAATACACACACGTGTGTTATATATATACATACATACATACATATATATATATATATATATATATATATATATATA
>NC_068993.1:47691168-47691647 GCF_001194135.2 Octopus bimaculoides
ATATATATATATATATATATATATATATATATATATATATATACATATCACTGTGAGCATATATTATATGTGTGTGTAAATTTGTGCGTGCGTGTATACATATACATACATACTTACATACATGAATACATAGACAAATACAGACGCACACATACACACAGTAATAAAGAACAAGAGTGCTGTATACTGAGTGCATATGCACGCACATTTGAACGGATAATATTCTGTATAATATTTGTATTCAAATATCGATAACCATATGTATATGAATATCTATATACTGTGTATTTTCTATCTATCAATCTATCTATTTTTGTCTCTGTATCACTCTCCATATCTATATATATATGTGTGTGCGTGTATGTTTGTGTTTTTTCGCATGTACACCCTAATGCATAAACTTATTCGAACATACGTACTCTGGTACGAGACACACGTATGCACACATACTCACATACATATAAATGTGAATATGTATA
>NC_068993.1:47692413-47700659 GCF_001194135.2 Octopus bimaculoides
TATATATATATAATATATATCCATATATTTATGTTTACAATCAAAATCGAGCTCTCTCACACACATACACTCACACTCACACATATTAGTATATATATATATATATTACATTGTTTTTTGTTGCAAAATTAGCCTTTAACAGAATATGTTTGTGAGCCATCATTTTTGACACTTTTCGAATACTCTCAGCATTTTCCATCGAGATTATTTCTGCAATGAAAGATCTTATATGCTTACGGCCACATTATCGCATTAATATATAATGGATTTCATTTATATTTCAAACAGCATAGCTTTGTGCCCTTGTAATTAGTTAAATATATTTTGATCAAGCAACTGCTCGTGAGCAAAGGTGTCTATTTGGTGTCTGCTTTTAATCACAACCATTCTAAGGGAGATAATAAAGGAATTCGGTAAATGATAAAGCAAAACGACGTGGTGATGCAATTCATAGTCCAGTGATATGTTTGGAAGTATGTTGTGTATGAGGAGATTTTTCTCTATAGACTATATGTGCAGTGAAAGGTCTTAGCAAGTTCCTGATAAATTATTATTTCAGTTGCACACACACACACACACACACACACACACACACACATGTATGCACACATTTTCACACACATACACTTAAACACACTAATACAATTATTGTTATACACATATACTCTCTGGTAGTAAGGTAATGATCTGTGTTCGTCTTTGTGTGTCACACTTTCACGTCCTCCATGCACAACACGATAATATGAATATATGATTGTTCATTATTAATAAAACGTTCATCTTCAAAATAATCGAATATGTCATTTAATAGTCAACGCATATTTGTTTTACTAACTATAAACATTCAATGCATATTTTGTTAGTCCACCCACCAGCAATTTTATTAAACGATGTTGATATTCTTGCAAAAGTTAACACAAGACAAGGTGATACTTCAGCTGCGTCATCGTTGATGATGTTTCCGGTTAGGTTAGAAATTCATAGAGAGTTACAGGTTTTATACTAGTTGCAATACTAGTTCAACTACGCTTAGCTGTTACTACGATTTATATGCAAGTGCGTCCATCTATATAAACGTTATACGTATACATACGTGTGTGGACAAATACATGAACACATGCACTCACTCACACACACACACATACGCACTCACATACACACAGACATGCACGCAGGCATGCACACATATACACACACGTATGTGTAACTGGGTCTTTTTCTTTGCTGTTGTTGTACTCGTTGTTGCCGTATTTGTTGGTTTTCATATTGCTGTTTAGCACATAAACATCGCTTAATCTCAGTGATATTCCAGACATATAACTGCAGCAGATTTCTTTCCAACATCGTATATCTGAAGCCATGTCCATCAGAACCGCACACAACGCAAGAAATATAGACAGCATTTTAATAATTTTAACGTTATTTGGAATTGTGAATGTATGAGTAGTAGTAGTAGTAGTAGTAGTAGTAGTAGTAGTAGTAGTAGTAGTAGTAGTAGTAGTAGTAGTAGTAGTAGTAGTAGTAGTAGTAGTAGTAGTAGTAGTAGTAGTAGTAGTAGTAGTAGTAGTAGTAGTGCCCACGACACTTCAAGAGGATATTGAATATTGGAACGAAGGGAGTATGTTATTCTCAAACAAGAAATCGCGGTCGAGTACTCGTACCACAGAAGGTTCTTCCGCTAAAGGCAACGGGTGTCAAGTTACTACTTTTGTTAATCACACGAATAATAATTCTTGCGCTCATTTATGCAAGGGGTATTTCGATCATGGAACGCATAGCAATGGAACAAATTGCTCAAAGAATCTTGACCGACGCATCAGCGATTCAAACTCTCCACTACCCTAGACCATCAATCAGTTTGTTATCAATCCCGAAAAAGGATGCAAAATGAATAGCTGACCAAACTGCGATTGGACCTTAGAACGCAAGAATTGGAACAGGCAGCAGAAAAGTTTTTGTCGAACGATGTCTAGAATATCATACGAGGGACGATCTCTGTTAACAGTGCGCAGCTCTACGTGTACAGTTTCTGAAAACGAAGAGGAGATAATCACTCCGAAATGCTTGCATCTTACAATGTGGGTAGGTGGAACTGAGAACTGATTCGTATGTATTTACATAATTTGTGTTCAGCGAGAAATTTACTTCATGCCACAACACAGTGAATGGCTTTCTTACCTATCCAAATGTTTCCCAAGCATATTTGGACCAGTGTTAACTTTGCTGTGATATACTATGAACACAAAATGAAAAGGGAAATCCAAAAAATTTTTCCTCTCAAGGAAATGCAAGGCTCCTTAATGTGAACATGGATACTGGTGCAATAAAATATAGTTGTTTCGGGATGTCGAATGCGAGGAGAAAATTCCTGAGATATACTAGACTGAAAGATGTATGGGCTACGGGTAATTAGAATAAACGATGACTTAGATAAATGTTTGTAGCTAAAATTCAAATGAGAATAATATAAAATTGATACCCATAAAATGGCCAGAGCTGCTGAACGTAGAATTCAGTAGGTGAGAAATAAATTCACATCTACGAACAATCAACCACCATTATAAACGAATTGCTTACGATCATAATGGTGGTGATAATGATGACGATGATTATGAGGATGATGATGTGGAATAAGAAGGAGAGGAGGAGAAAGAGGCAAATGAAGATGGCAATTTTTGCGATATTATTATTGTGACGCTGGAAGAAATGCCTTGTGTCAACATTAGAAACCATTATTATTATCATCATTAATAATAATATTATTATTATTATTATTATTATTATTATTATTATTATTATTATTATTATTATTATTATTATTGTTATTGTTATTATCATTATTGAGTGAGAGAGCAGTGAATGTCGTGAAAGTGAGACTGGATTCAAATATACGAAGCCGAGTATACCCAATATGATTACCCGTCTGATAAGGGTACACCAGGAACATGCATCACAACCATATGTGCGCCACATGGTGATCTCATACTACTACTACTACTACTACTACTACTACTACTACTACTACTACTACTACTACTACTACTGCTGCTGCTGCTGCAGCTGCTGCCACTATCATCATTCACATCATCATCATCATCATTACTATTGCTATTACAGTGATGATTTGTGGTCGTCCTGCGATAGAAACATGTGATAGGATGCCGTTCATCCTCATGTCATGGCAGTGGCGAAGACGATTGCGGCAGTCATTGTTGCGTTGGCGGTGTCCAAGCATGGAAGGGGTGGCGATGTTATTGTTGTTGGTCGTCTTGACGGTTATTATTTATATCCGCAACGGAGCTGTTGGAGGTGGCAATGTTAGTTAAAGTGACAGGGAACCAGAACAGATTGACCATTGCAAAGATATAAATGAGAAGATAAGAGAAATGGATATTGCAATTAAAAATTAATAATGAAGAATTACCAGCACAGAGCCAACATGACCAACAATTCTGAAACATTTGTCATTGAAATCCGAAGCAAAATGGCGATTTCTGTTTATTATTTATTCATATATTTGTACATATTTCGTTGTTAGTTTTATAGTTAATGCTATTATCGTTACTATTGTGGTTGTTGCTTTTGCTGCTGCTGCTGTTGTAATTCATCATCATCATCATCATCATCATCATCATCATCATCATCATCGTCGTCGTCGTCGTCGGCGTCATCATCATCCTAATCATCGTCATCATCACAAACATCGTCATCATCATCATCATCACCATCATCATCATCATCATCGTCGTCGTCGTCGTCGGCGTGATCATCATCCTAATCATCGTCATCATCACAAACATCATCATCATCATCATCATCATCGTCATCGTCATCATCATCATCATCATCATCATCATCATCATTATTATTATTATTACTACTACTACTACTACTACTACTACTACTACTACTACTACTACTACTACTACTACTACTACTACTACTATTATTATTATTATTATTGTTGTTATTATTATCCTCATGAATAATGATAATAACAATAACAATAATATTAATAACAAGAGCACTCAGAGAGTGCAAACCTCCGCCAAGGCAACACCAACGTCCTCTCAACGATTAGCCAGAGATGATTATTAAAATGAGAATATCTGAAATAAACTCGACTGCTCTCACAAACGAGACTATTAAAAATGAACCCGACCACTCTCAAAAATTAAGTAAAAAATACAGGAAAAATAATCCAGAATCCTTGTCCGGTATCGGATCGATGGCAAAATCTAATTAGTTCGTGCCAGTCCCAAAGGCAAACGACCCTGAAAGTTTCATCCGAATCTATCAGGCGGTTCTTGATATATCTTCTCCACGGATAAACAAACATGACAGAAAACAATAACAACAACACCACCACCAAGAACAGCAACAATAACAACAACAGCAACAACAGCAAAAACAATAATAATAATAATAATAATGGTAAGGTGAGCTGGCAGAATCGTTGGCACGCCGGTCGAAATTCTTAACGGCACTTCGTGTGCCTGCACATTCTGAGTTTAAATCTGCCGAAGTTGACTTTACCTTTTATCCTTTCGGCATCAATAAATTAAGTACCAGTATAACACTGGGGCCGATGTAATCGAACAGTACCCTCCAGCTAAATTTCAGGCCTAGTCAATTTAGTAGAAATAATGATAATAATAATAATATTTTTAAAAGGATTGACGTAACTCTTCACAAAGGTAAACAGTCAAGATGAAGAGTGCGATTCGATTGTAAGAAATTTTATTAGTTGGACGATATTCCAACAGTACGTATGTCTCTGTTAAGTTCAAAATAAGAAGTGATAACAATTCAAAATTATAGAAATTTAAACGTAAAGTATGAACGAGAGCAACCAGCGTCCACACGTTGATGAAATGGCATCATCAGTTTTTAAGTTACATCTTATAACAGGCGAAAAGAAAAAAGACAGAAAATGCATTTCAAAAGTGTTGTATGAAAGTTACCAGCATGTGGCGAAAAAACATCCTCGTTTCAAACAGATATTTCCTCAGCCGCCTATTGTAGCCTTTATACGGAATAAGAATATAAGAGAATCATTGACCTCTTGACTAATTTCAGTGTCAGTTAACCTTTTATTCTTAATGATGTCTCTAAGTATTAATTTATTTCCATCTATATATCTGCGTACTTCGTTGTCTACTACGTTTTTCCATGAGGTGTATATTTGTACAATCAGGTAATTATTTGGGGTTTATTTGGGCTGCTTAGAAAGCTTTCAACACATCTCTATAATCCTCTCTAGTCCATTTTATACGTTTTGCTTTAGGTGATGTTTTTGGAAGCGTCACTACAAGGCTAGGGTTATGGTTATCCTGGTTCCGGTGACCTAGAAGATGTTTTTTTTTTAATTTTTTTGAGTGTGAGTTTTCGACTCTAGTCTGGTACCCTGCTGGGTAACGCGGTCCTCTTATCCCGGGCGATGACAGATTCGGCAAGAGTTTTCGCTTGTCATTAAAGCATTGACAGTGGCAATAGGTGACAAGTCTGTTGGTTCAGGGTTGACTACTTGAAGTGACTCCGCTTCCTTGTTCTTCGAATGGGTATAGTTGTCATATCGTAGGCTGATACATCGAAAGTCACCTCTATTTTTTTTCGTAGCTATGTTTAAAGGCATAATTGTTTAGTGATCTTTTAGACTGAATATCTAATGTGCTTCTTTTTTTTCTTATTCGTTTGTGTGAAGTCACTTTGTTTTTGTGTGGTTGGTGTCGCTAGTGACAGGCATTTTCCATTTATTTTCTATGTGTGTACGCGTGTGTCGTTTAAGTATTATTTACGTTGCTTATAAATATTAACATGTGCACATAGATGCATGGACAGTTGCATGCAAAGGTAATTATTCAGTTTACGTATTAACTGTGTAAGTGGTATTTTCTGTTGCTGGTTTCGACTTTTCGCGTATGTCACATTGAGATATCGTGCATTTAAGAAAGAACCTACACATCATATAACAAAAATCTTTCCGGTGTTTTAATTCTTATGCTCTAATAGAACTTTTCCCAGAGTTGTATTGCGAAGTTTTCCTTCCATCACATCGATGTTATTTCATTAAGTTTGTTTTATGGAGAGAACTTCTTATTGTATGTTCATGTTGTTATTTAGCCCGTACACAAGTGTAGCCCCGACCGTGGCTAATTCCTGGAGTGAGTTTTCGCGCTTCTCGAGATGACCTACCGACATCTCAAATCCGGCTTTACAGCGGCCAAGGAGACAGGTTTCGTCATCATCATCTTCATTGTTATTATTATGATTAGTATTATTATTATTATTATTATTATTATTATTATTATTATTATTATTATTATTATTATTATTATTATCGTCGTTGTTGTTGTTGTTATTATTATTAAGGCAGCGAGCTGACAGAGTCATTAGCACTCCAGATAAAGAAAAAAAACGTAACGGTATTTCGTCTGCCTGTACGTTTTCTGAGTTTAATTGCCGCCAATATCGACCTCGCCTTTTTACAGATTTGTTAAACGAAGTACCAGGTGAGCATTTAGGTCAATTAAATCGACAAAATAAATGCTCCTGAAATATACTAGTGTATGCCAAATTACGATCTAGGCCCATTATTATTATTATAGCTATTACTTGCCATATTAGTTAGCAAGGATGCCTTGAGGTTTGGTGAGAACAAGTCTCTTGAAATGTCGAGAAACTTCCTTACGATTCTTATAGAATACAAGATTGCACTTTTCTGCCTCTCGACAATGCAAGTCTCACTCCCTATATCCTTCTTCCCCTTAGGTACATGTTTTCCTGTTTTGCCAAGAGCACGAATTGAAAGAGAGATTGTGTAAGTCGGAAACAAAAAAAATTTTAAATATTCGTTATGAATGGTGAACTTGGCTGAACGACCAAAGTGCTATGTATGAACATGCTGGACATTAGAATAAATTTTTCCATTTTTCACCTACAAAAAATCGTGGCTTGCGTTCGCGTATGCGCAGGTTTTTTCGCAACACCTTCTAACGCGCTGTTCTGAATGTATCGTATTTCTCGAGTCCTGACATTTCGTTTAAGCATTTATCTATGTTTTCTAATTACCCTTCAGGCTCCTATTATTACAGGGATTGGTTCTATTTTCACTCTCTATATTCTGGTTATCTTTTCGGATTGTTTGTAGTTGGATGACTGACTCAATGTATTTGAGTGATGCGTTATCATCTTTCGGATAACTTACAGCTGGAGGAATTTTTACATCGAGGTCATTGACAATATATTCAATGTATTTACATATAGAAATTTTTTGCATTTCCTTAACGCTAATGTTACAAACATGTTATCACAATCTTCTCTTTCAAATAACACTCTTTGCATCACCCACACATTTTGTAATCCTTCGGGAAGAAAGTTGTTGTATAGGCGAATGCATGACTGTGTGGCTAATAAATTTGCTTCACAACCACATGGTGTCTGGTTCAGTCCCACTGCACGGTCGCTTGAGCAACTGTCTTCTACTACATTGATGGGCCGACCAAGGACTCAGGCCTTGCCTTTAGTAGAACGGATTATTATTATTATTATTATTATTATTATTATTATTATTATTATTATTATTATTATTATTATTATCATCATTATTATTTATAAACCATCCGCTTCAGCATTCCTGTTCAACTCCCTCGCAAACTGCCCATACGTCATATTTCCATTTCATTTACTTTCGTCTTTTTTGTTCTTTTTTTCTTTTTTTCTTTTCTGTACTCTTGTGTTTCCACGGAATATCGGTCCTGACTTTGCCAGTTTTTGTCACCTGAACCGCTATGTGTTCCGTGGCACTCTTGATATGCCATTCCAAGCTATTTTCTTCTGAGCATTTTTAAATCTTTGCAGCTGACTAGCCCTTGCATATCCCTGTGTCTGTTTATGTTTATCTTCTATACATACACGGACACTCTATCCTCTCTAACTCTTCCTTTCTGTAGCTGCAAATATCTCCACCAGTTTGCCTTCTACCATTTTCTAGTATTCTTGGGTAATTATACAGAGTATCAGCAAATCTTTTTAGAACGTCTCTTGATGACAGTTCTAGACTTTCAAGTTTATTGACTTTCTCTTCCATCAGGAATATTACTCCATGCTTTTTATGACTAAATTATTATCATCATTCTTCTTCTTCTTCTTCTTCTTCTTCTTCTTCTTCTTCTTCTTCTTCTTCTTCTTCTTCTTCTTCTTCTTCTTCTTCTTCTTCTTCTTCTTCTTCTTCTTCTTCTTCTTCT
>NC_068993.1:47701202-47701780 GCF_001194135.2 Octopus bimaculoides
TGTTAAAGACAAATTCAACACTGTCACCAAGAGATCCATTAAGTGCTATTATTTAAAGCAACCACATCATTATTTCGTATATTCGATCTTATTTTCACGTAGACATCTTAAACAACTTTCTCAATGTCTCCACAAAACGTCTCTGTCTCTTTCTCTTTCTCTCTCTCTTCTGTACTTTGTGTGTTGTTCCTTCTCTCTCAATTTGTCCCAAGCTCTTACTCTCTCTCTAAACAACCTGATGTTACCTAACAGGAGTTGCAAAGTAAAAAGACGGAAATACATCTCGGAACATGTGGTGTAATACTTACAGGCATACAAATCATAGTGCATGCATTTCCTGTACTCTCGGACGTACATACTTACAGAAACACACAAACAGACACACACATACATATTGTACAATATATATTGTATACGTATATATGTATATGTATGTATGCATGTATGTAGGTATGTATGTATGTATGTATGTATGTGTATATATATATATGTACGTAAACACACTAAAATGTTATATATATACGTAATAGGTACGTATATATGTGTGTGTATGTGTGTGTATGTATCTATATATATTT
>NC_068993.1:47702246-47703938 GCF_001194135.2 Octopus bimaculoides
TGTGTGTGTGTGTGTGTGTTTGTGTATCCTGGGTATTTAGTAAATTATCTCGTGAAGAATGATGTCATGCTCATTGTGTCTTCCATCTTGCGCTCTGCCTTTATGCCAAATTTCAGAGATTTTCTGTTTTTGTTCTTTTCTCCACATTGTCATTCTCTAGACTTATGTAGTCTTATTTCAAAACCAGAATACTGTAGAAGTAGTTCCAATTTGTTATCTTGACGTATTTTGTGAAATGTTGCTACATTATTGTTCCTTGGATTACATTTTGTTTCGGCATCTGTAGACTATACCACTACAATGTGTGTGTATTTTCTAATTATTTTATTCATCTACATATAATCACTTACAAACTTTTAGATACGTACCTATTTTAGAAACAATTGCTGTTGTTGTTCTTATAGTTGCATGCCTGAAAAGTTAGAGCGTTGGACAGAATACTACTGTTAATTCCCCCTGGTTTATTCAGTTCTAAATTTAAGCTCTTGCCATTCATCTCGTCAGGTTAAATAGAATAAAGTACCACAGTAATGGACTTAGCGACACCTCTAGAAATTGAAAGAACATGAGCTGTGAAAGGGATGTGCTGCTCACATGCAAATTTGACGTAAGATGGATGCGATTACCAAGCAACGTCCGAATATACATGCCTGCTCTGAGTTTCCGCCTCTTGATTAAAATAGGACATATACGAGTCGGGACTTGTCTTTGTTGGTCCAGATGACGAAGGCTTTCGTTACTTCCTTAAAGTATATCTAATAGGTAATTCACTCGCATTTAAAGGGAATTTTCTTAGTTGAAATATTAATGTAAGCGTCTCTACTTCCCTTTAGATTTAAAACTTGTCTGTGTTTCATAGTTATGTTCTTGCAATGTCCGTATGTTTGCGTAAGACTCGGTGGCTTATGTCATATTCCTCATTGATGCCCTTTTCACAAATAAAGGAACCCATCATCATCATTATCATCTTCATCATCATCACCACAACCATCATGGCCCATCATTAACGTCGCTGTGGTCGTCTTTGCGATTGTTGGTATTATGTTGTTCTTGTTATTATGTTGTGCTTGTTCATTAATTGCAATAATGTTATAAATGTCATTAATGAATTTGTAGTTTACAATGGAAGAAGCTGGAGACAAACTACGAGACAGAAGGAAGGGGATTACCGCTGTTGGTTCTTTTTTGTTTTGTTTTGTAAAGCAAGTGCGACGCTGTCTATTTAGACGTTGAACAATTTCTGATCGATTTAAGAAAGCTTAGTGTCTCCTAAAAAATAGGAAGCGACAAAAACAATGTCTATTTACTTGTTATATAGTAATATATACTTTATACATTTAATATATAGGTGCATATATAAATGTGTGTGTGTGTGAGTAATATGTGAAAAAATGTGGTATTCACTCATATTTCCGGCTACGTATATGTACGTATGTATGTAAGTATGTATGTATGTATGTATGTATGTATGTATGTATATACACACACACACGTATATACACTAATGGTACTTTATATATACACACATATATACACGCAAATAAATGCTTAGTATATGTATGTACGTGTATACATATGTATATACATATATATATTTATGAATATATATCTACATATATACATATACACACATCCATATATGTGTATATATATATATATATATATATATATATACATACACACACACACACA
>NC_068993.1:47704052-47705286 GCF_001194135.2 Octopus bimaculoides
TATATATATATATATATATACATATATATATATACATGTAGATGTGCGTGTGTGTGTCTGTGCGTTTGTGTGCATCTGCGTTTGTGTAGAGAACACACCAATGCGAGTGTGTGCTTCTCTCAGCAATGTTTCTAAATGTATCTCCATTCATCTGAGTCACTCCATGCTCTAATCTGTGTCATGCTTATGCAGCTCCTCATTAATTATTAATTTAGTCGTTTTTCCTGTGCTTACACTTGTTTCAACTTGAGAACTGAGGCCATGCTGTGATTCCACCGCTTGTTTTGCTACACTATCAGTATATCACTACTTGAAACCTTCTCTGATTTGTTGAATGAAGGAGTTTGATGTTGCTGCCCACATTTGCGTTTCCTGCATCGAGGTAGGTTCATTCGGAGCACTCAACAGGAGATCATGATTTATTTTAAAGACCCCTGCACCCAACGTATGTTGGGAGGATATAAAAGAGCTGTGGCCTCTCGAAATAAATGCTTAGTACATGTATGCATATACTCATACACACATCCACACACACACATATACATATATATATACATTTGTTTGAGTCTAGCTAGACTCAAACGATCCATAATAGATAAACGCCCTTCCCCATCATGCAACCTTACTAAATCCCAATTCCTGACCTTGCAAAACCTAAGACACAAAAACCTCATCTACCTACTTTCACACAAAGGGAAAGAATTCTGCATTATAGACAAACCCACTTACAATAAACTAGATTTCGAACGCTTCAGTGACACCACACTATACGAAAAGATTCACAACATCACACCTCACCGACTGGAGTCAACGATCAACACCAGCTGGAATCTCACCAAAGAAATCTCACTAAGAAGACTAGAATTAACTACACATCTAAAAACACTACCCTTCCATCCTTCTACCATTTAATAAAAAAACACAAAACCGAACCTAAGCTTAACATTAGACCCATAATATCAGGAATTAACGTTACTTTCTAAAAGATTTCTTGGCCCCTCTCTAAACACCTCAAGCCCTTACTACACGCATTCCCCTGACACGTCAGCAGCTCCCACAAAATCTTCACAAGACTCAAAGATGCCGACCCCTCCATACCTAAAACTAACAAATATCCTTTTAGTTTAGACGTAGTTTCCCTCTACACCTCTGTACCCGCTCTCCTGGGTCGTTGATACCCTCATAGATCCCATCACGTCCGTATCTCTCTCACATTTCCTTGCCCCCCCCCCCC
>NC_068993.1:47705304-47706459 GCF_001194135.2 Octopus bimaculoides
AATCTCTCTCCTCATCTCTCCCTCCCTGCCTCCCCTGCAACCTCCTCCTAACCAACTATCCTTTCATCTTCTCTCACCTCCCGTCCATGATCTTCCAGCTCTTCGGCCTCACACACTCGGACGTACTAGAGTTACTAACCATTATATTTGGTAACACCTACTTCCAATATAACCGTGCGATTTACAAACAAAATTCCGGCCTACCTTTGTGATCTGGCTCTTCAGGCCTGCTGGCCATCACGTACATGGATAAGCTAGAACACACAGCACTCGACACCAGCCACTCATGCATTTTCTTCAGGTACGTTGATGACACCCTTATCATCACATACTTATAATACTACATACACACACACACACACACACACACACACATATAAATATATATACATGCCTACATACATACAAACACGCACATATGTATATATATATATATGTACATACGCATAGATGTATATGTAGTCAAATCTGTCTCGTTATACATATAATGTATTTGAAATACATATATAAATGTAGGTACGGATAAATATAGATAAGTCTCTGTAGACATATATATCAACGCACATATATATGTGACATCGCCGAAATTATTGTGATTAAAACCTAAGTATGCACTTGTGTGTAAACAAATATTCATAGCAACTCCTACTTTTATACACCCAACAATTTCTAATATAATGTATCTAGATCAAATATACAAAATCTACTATCTTATTCTATAGGTACATTCCGGCAAATTGTTTCTCGGGGCAACAAGAAGAAAACGAGTTTAAACGAAAGTAAACATATTTTAGGAAGAATATTGTGTACGAAATCGATAGATAGTACTAGTGATTAAAGCAACGATTCATACTGGAGCCATTGTAAAAACATTAATAAAGATCAAAGTGAGAGAAAATTATTGAAGTATTTCTCAGTCATCAATTTATTTTTATTTCTGTTTTGGAAATAATTGATGTAATAATGATAGTAGTTTTACCTGTCGTTTCTCTGGAGTCTTCTTAAACAAAGTCATTATCTTGGTTTACTGAGACACATATCAGGCATCAAGGTGATTTCATTGGGCTTGGTATTACATATATGCATACACACACACACACACACACACACACATACACACACACACACACACACACACACACACACACACACACA
>NC_068993.1:47707838-47708667 GCF_001194135.2 Octopus bimaculoides
AAGCTCACATTATTTGAGAATTTTTTAAGTGAGCTTCTTCTAGCATACTGACAGACCGGTCACTGGTCAATCTTATATATATATATATATATATATATATATTCACATAAACACGTTTGTATCTGCCTCTTTTTAAGTCTATTCTTTTTATTTATCTCTCTCTTACTTTTGGTCCTCTTCCCCATCATCCTCCTCAACATCATCATATTCACCAGCACACTCATCACCACCAATTGTCATCATCACCATCATCATTACCATTATTGTCGTCGTTGTCGTCGTCGTCATCGTTATAATAATTACAGTCGTCATCACCGGTGCATATGTTTTTATCTCACCGTCTCTCTCTTTCTCCAACCCACCCACCCTCATCTTTTATCTGCCTCCATAGTATCCAGTTGCTAATAAATTTACAGGCTGTGATAAATGTGTGTACAGGCAATAGTAATAAGCGACACAACAGGCAGCGAAGACAATGCATCAATTCACTGCTGCTCTACTCCAACATTTTACATCAGTATTCATCTGATTGTCAACCACCAATTGTGACTGCTATTTTACGTTGTCCAGCAAATTAGAAAACCTGAAAGTGATTTGCGAACATCTTATACGCAAATACACATTCATAATTTCTCACTGTGGACACAGTCATGCTGCTGTGGAATGTTAGGAGGTTTTCTTTTTTAACATTCAGGTTTAAGGTTTCGATCGCTATGTACGCAAGACATTGCATTTAAAATTTGTGTTATAGTCTCATTTTTGGAGAACGCCTGTGTTTGCGCATGCATGTATGCATGTGTGCATGCATTTATACGTATAGATAGATAAA
>NC_068993.1:47708677-47708885 GCF_001194135.2 Octopus bimaculoides
TGCATTTATACGTATAGATAGATAAATAGATAGATAGAAGCATACATGCATACAGAGTATATGCATAGGTATAAATACACACACACACACACACATACACACATATATATATATATACGTATAAACATATATTTGTGTATATAGATACGTACATATATGTATGTATGTATGTATGTATGTATATATATATATCTGTATATATATATAT
>NC_068993.1:47709360-47711195 GCF_001194135.2 Octopus bimaculoides
TATATATATTTATATATATATATATATATATATATATACATGCAAACATACATACACATATATATACATATAAAGTGTATAATTTTATGAATATAATTATAAAATTATAATAAGGGCAATTTCTAGGTAGAAGAAGACGCCAAATGGCTCTAAACTACTTTATCTACCACATACACGCACGCTGAAAGCGAGGGAATGAAGATAAACTATTTTTGCGAAAGTTTAGCTATATATCGATCGATTTCAGGCTTAGTTATCTTATACACTCCACCAACATGAGTATGACATAACCAAAAGTACATAATTATAAACATACTGAAGTCGATCGATATATAGCTAAACTTTTTCAAACAGTCCTTTTTGTTCGTTCCCTTGCTTTCAGTGCGTCTATGTGATAGATAATGTATCTTAGAGCCATTTGGCGTCTTCTAGGATGTGGCATTACTTGGTAGTTGGCCTTACCATAATTTTATAATTATATTTATAAAGTTATATACTTTGTATTATTTTTTACATTAATTGATTTTTACATGCTAATTATTTGATAAAATCCTATACAAATTATATTTGTATCCTTAATTTTAATTTTTATATAAAAATGCATATAGATAGATAGATAGATAGATAGATAGATAGATAGATAGATAGATAGATAGATAGATAGATAGATAGATAGATATGGCAAATGAAAGACAGAAGATGGAATATACGAGAATTTATTAATTATGACAATTATTTCGACACATCTAGTATAGATCCCTCATATGTGAGACACCCAGCAACTGGTTCAGGAGCATCCGGTGATGCAGATGTATCTCATTGGGTGATAAATAGATACACCTTTTTAAAATACATAGACACATCGTCTTCTTTCTCTCTGTCTCACTCTTATTCTTATGCACACAGATACGCTCATTCAGACAGAAGGACATTGCATTAGCGATTCCACGCCTGAGATCTGATATATAGTTTGGTAGAGACGTATTAACCGAAACATTATACATAGATACATACATGCGACGGGATGCTGAAAAGTTCCTGGCTTTAAGGGTATCGAGAAAAGTCTGGTTTGAGGCCCAACATTCCAACTTGATTTACAGGGCTTAGTAAAACTGAGGGACCGGTATAACGAGTGCCTGTTGTTATACTCGTAAAATTGCGAGAAGGTTTATGTGTCTGTTGTTGGTGTTGTTAAAATAAAATAAATAAATGCGCCCCTTTAAAGCCTTGCCAGGCTCATGGACCCGGTTTCCCGGTTTCTATGGCGTATGTATTCCCCAGCTGGACGGGACGCCAGTCCATCGCAGCATTTACTCATTTTTGCCAGCTGAGTGGACTGGAACAACGTGAAATGAAGTGTTTTGCTCAAGAACATAACCCGCCGCCCGGTCCAGGAATCGAAACCACAATCTAACGATCATGATGCCGTTACCCTAACCTCTAAGCCACGCGCCTCCTATTGGTGTTATTGTTTAGCCTTAAATCAGCTCTAGAATGTGATCATAAATGTGTTTGACTGATAATGTATTTAGCTGAAACTTAACATTTTCCACCATAACTTGCCATCTGACGGAACGAATGGGGAATGAAAACTCCGAGTAATCGCAGAAATTAGCCGAATAAACCTTGCAGTTATTTAGTATGCTTTAATCCATTTGTTTTCATATGTGACCTCTCCCTCCCGTTGTCTACATGTCTCTCTCCCACCATATCTCTCGTTCTCATCCTCTGTCTCTCTTTCTGTCTGTTTTGTCAGTCTATCTGTTTCTCTGTTTCCCTATCTCTCTCTCTCTCTCTCTCTCTCTCTCTCTCTCTCTCTCTCTCTCTCTCTCTCT
>NC_068993.1:47711629-47717720 GCF_001194135.2 Octopus bimaculoides
TATATATATATATATGTATATACATGGATGTATATGTATATATCATTATGTATGTGTCTGTTTGTGTATGTGCGTGTGTGTGTGTGTGTAAACACCCTTTAGAACAGATATTCAATATGCTTCATCAATTTTCAGAATCTTCAGCAGTTTATAGAGAGGTAATAAAATAGAAACGGCAATATTATTAGATATATAAAATTCTTTGATTTATGAAATTAAATAAACAATTATTGACATGAAGTCTATACGTGTCATAAACCATATTAGATGTTAAAGTTATATTTTATGTGTTATCCCTTTATGGAAAATCTTTAATAAGAGAAATACATCCTCTTATAGTCGTAGACAACCGATAAAATATATAATTGCTTTGTGACACGACAATATTGTACATATATATTTAAAATATGCCTGCATATAAGAGAATCATATCTAACGAAGTCGAGATGATTAAATAGATAGACTTGAAAGTATATTGCAGCTATGTAACCAAGGCTGATCATGTATATTGCAGTATATTTCAGGTACGTAACTAAGACTAATTTAATAATCTATTTAAAACAAACGATTTTGTGGATGGCTAAAGCATTTATAGAGATGCCTTTGGCGAGCCTAAGAAAACTGAAAATGTGCTTACAACTGTTCCTAATTTTCTATCTACAACGCGGTGAGCTGGCAGAAATGTTAGCAAGCCGGGTGAAATGCTTAGCGGTATTTCATCTGCGTTTACGTTCTGAGTTCAAATCCCGCCGCGGTCAACTTTGCCTTTCTTCCTTTCGGGGTCGATAAAATTAAGTACAAGTTGCGTACTAGGGTCAATCTAATCAACTGGGCCCCTTCCCAAAAATTTCGGGCCTTGTGCCTAGAGTAGAAAAGAATATTCTGTTTAGCTGTTTAGAAAATTGTTAAAATTCGCTCATTGGTCAATCGAGATTAATTTAGATCCTAATGCTAGTGAGATGTTAGGGCAGCAAGCTGACGGTATCATTAGCGACTTGGACAAAATGTATAATATTCTGACATCAAAACACGCTGAGGTCGACTCCGCCGTTTATGATTTCGTGGTCGGCAAAATAAATACCAGTGCTGGTTATAATTTCTGAAGAATATCTGTAGAGATAACCTCAGCAAGTGATTATAACCGGTGTTCCGTGGAAAAGTGTCTCCGGAAAGTGGTCATTGCTGTATTGGAGAGCAGAAAGGATTGACAGAAGTGAAAAGACCAGTGTGTTGGGGTTGCCCAATAGTTGGAGGCGGGAGACAAGCCGCCTCCAAATGTAACAGCCATGAAACGTTGTGAGCGTTGAAGACAGTGATGGTGATAAATGAGGAAAAGATAATGGTTGGAAAGATGTTTTTCAGTGTGGAAAGAGATAAGGTCAAAAGAATGCTAGTACTTTGTGGAGTTCGAGGACCAAAAGATGTGACAGGTATATTTGGCAAAAGAGAGCGCAAACCATCCAGACATAGAGACCTTGAAATCGTTGGTGCTCAAATCCAGGTGATAGCAGGCGAGGGGGGAAGATGGGGATGGTAAGACGGAAGAGCAGGAGAGAATGAGAGTTGAGTCATCGCAACTTGAAGACTACTTTTTGGAGAGAAATTTGAGCAGCCAGTTTATCGTGGACAGTAAAAGATAGATTGTGAATAGGGATTGAGAAATTTGGGTCTTAGAGTAAAATATGATGCGCAGTTAGCTTGTATAGAAGAAGCAATGTGCAGGCTCAAGTTTTTAGAAAAGAGTTGTGTTGTTTGAGAAGATGGACGCTTGACATACAGCGATTGTATGTTTTTGATTGTTCCACCTCCCTATGTTGAATTGTTACGTAATCTATTCTGCTTGGTTACGTACTTTTGATGATTCTGCTGGGATGGTTTTCCTTGTATGCTGCAATCAAGCATCCATCTGCCTCATCATTGAATCTCTCCCACGATTCTCGGCTATTGTTGTGATATTTCAATATCTATTTACATCATATTCAGTATTTTCTTGGCATTCTCCATTTATCTGTATATTTTTTCCCTTACGTTTGTGCAATTTTAGTTTTTATACATTCTCCACGAGAGACTCAATCACATCAGCATCTTTTTTCTGTTGGCTGGATTCCTTCAAAGCACAAAGTAGTTTCGTTGTTTAGTTTACGTATTTATATTTGTCTACAGTTATTTTTCCTGTATCATTTTGTAGTGCTACAGTGCGTATTTTTAGTAGCTTTATTTTCAAATGGGCTGCATCTCCCTTAGTAGGTGATAAATATAAATTTTTATGTCATATTTTGGGCCGTGTATTTTAAATGCAGCAAATATAATTGTTTTTTCAGTTTAGTCTTCCAATTCTAAAACTTTCTCTATAATCTCTTTCTAGAAAAACTAGAGTAACGAATCCTATTATCTTTTGTGTATCCATTTACTTTTGTTTTATGTATTCAATTAAAATTTCTCTAATAATCCTGTTCTATGTTTTCCATTTTCTTTGTATATTCTTTATTCTGTCTACTGTATTGACTACTAATATTCTGAAAACATTTTGTCGAATTTTCTTACCTAATGGCACGTTAATGCTCATAAATGATTCCCATCTCTTCAAATTTGTCTTAGCTCATATTTCTTGTAATTGGAAATGAATTTACTTCATACTCTGCAATATGGCTTCTAGTTGCTACTTAACTGTATTCTATATCTTGAGGTCATCTATATGCAAAACTGAGTGCTTGAGTAACCTTGGCATTTGTATTTTACTTCAACCAAATTGAATATGTCATGTAAAGGAACTAAACAAACAAGGAGTTGGTATGTTGCTAAAAGGTGTTAACTAAGTAGAAGAATATATACATAGGCATAGTTTTAATTCTCTCTTTTCTATACTTGCAATATTGATTGCCACTTACACTTTAGAGTTGCTTCATATATCTGCTTATTATTGACGTTGCCTTAGTCGAGGCTGATGGATCGAAGAGTAAATGACATAGCCCAAAGCTTTCCATCTGTCAATCTTTGCTATGTTTCCAACATTCATTCCCTTATTACAATCTTTAAGCATGGTTTTTGCCGTTTAGTGATTGGCCTCTGCATACATAAAAGCCTTTTACATTTTCCCACCTGCAGCCTTGTAAGCAGACGGAATTTTCTCACTACTCATTTATTCATTACAATGTTATTTACTTACTAGTCGGCGTCAAAATCATCGATTATATGCCTCTACGTTTTAACGCTTTCTTCAGTTTTTTGGTGAATCATAGTTTTCTCAGTGAGCCAAACATATGTTTCTATGGCAGTTAAAATTTGGTAACGCAGACCTCTGACAGTACATTACCAGTTCTGCTAAATAGATTAACTGTTGCTTCGGATAGTAGCATATTCAAGTTCTTTTTTTTTTTGTGCCTCTCGGATAAGTCCCGAATTGCTAAAACTTCCGAAAAGACATTAGATGTTGTGTGCATTGTTTCCTACAAACCTGCACATTATGATATCTAATCCATTCATTCCACCCACAGAATAGTTCTCATCTTCTTGCCATTCGTGCTGCATTAATTTCTATTTTCCATTTATCTAAGATTTGATAGAATCATTTTTTTTTTAGGTGTCGAGGAGCTTAATTTGTTAAAATATTAGAAAGCATCATTTTTTTACATTTAGGGAATATCAGTTGTAGGAAATCTTTGATTACAGAAGCACCATTTCGTTCTGAGGGTGGGGAGGGTCGTTACTATATTTCTCGTAATATTTGTCCACTTGAAATCAGCTGTATTGGTTTGTTATTGTTTCATTCCTGAGTGTCATGGGCTACCCTTTACTATTTTTTTTTTTGTGCTGCATGTTTCCTTTTTTATGTAGTTTGCTTGAAATATGACATTCTTATACAAGCAGATCTGACTTTCTTTTTTAAGTACCTCATTTTATTGCTGCTGCTACGTTTGCACTGGGGCTCATTCAAAGGATTATTTAGCAAGCTAATCGGAATGTAGTTGCCTTCGGATTTAAGATTTCACCACAGAGGTGGAAGCCGTACACAGAAATACGTTCTCAATTTATTTTCAAACGAAAAGAAAATTATCAAGCAACAACCTTAGATATTTATACTTGCCCAATTTAAGATGAAATTGGAAATTTCTATTACAAAAGAAAAATATCTAAAGTACGGCTATAGTATCAACAACAGCAGCAATATTAGATCAAATGTTAATTTTGTGGGGGTCAAAAGTACGGACTTTACTTTGCTCAATATAAATGGAAAATGAGTGGATAATTTATGTCAGTTAAGGTGATGACAATTTAACCGATAAGTTTATCTGCATGTGTATGAAGGTGTGTTAGTATGAACAAGACTACTTTAATATTGTACTCAGAGATGTGGAGAGTTCTATTAGAGAATATAGCAGAACTAATGACTTTTTGCTGCACTCATCTCTCAGGTGTGAGAGGGAAAAGATGTCCTTAAACAGCGGGTCTAGCTTGAATACATGCAACAGAATGGGCCTGACTAATAGCATACAATCTGATGTTAGCTGAGTGTCAGATTAATCAACCAGCGTGGTAGGCCATGTGAAACTTTGAATTTAGGACGCAATGAAAGGAAGAATCCACCGCAACGCATCATACATATCCCTCGCTTTAATGATTTATGATTGTCTACGACTAAACGCTGGAACTTTATTTATCGACCGTGAAAGGACAAAAAACAGAGTTGACTTCGTCAAATTTCAACACAAAATGACTGAAACAAGAAGTAGATATTAGGAGAGGTCGAGGAAAGTAGCCTTACTAGCAGTAATTAATCGCAAGAGGTGATGAGCAGGATTGCAATTAACGCCGTTACCAGTTGAATGGGCAGTAAAGCTCAGAGAAAGCCTAGAACAAGCTACATCCATAGCAGGAAGTGGCGATGTACGAGAAAGTAATTAAGTCTTCCTTCAACACAAAACCGAGTACGGACTATGAGTAGTACCACGACCCTATTGTCTGGTGGGCACCGGAGGGTATAAAAAGTGAGATAAAATGGAAATTACGTTAATAAAAAAGAACACTGATGTGGAAATACAACACTAAGTCCAAACAAAAATTAGACCTTCATGAAAGTCTAACTTCCCTCCTGGAATTCCTATTGTCCAAATAGCAATTCGTAGACTTCCTCTTTTGAGTATGGGTCTAAAAGATGACCGATTAAATATTAGATGACTTGAAGAGAAAATAGCTTGAAAGCCAGACGAATCTTGACAAATAGGTGATTGATTCACCAAGACAACGGAGAAACAACAGCTGACTGACGTATCCCGTTCAACATTATTCAAAACACTTCAGCTCTTAGCAATTTCGGACAAACACTATGTGCAAAAGGTGAGCAGAAAGGAAAAATTGTTAGAGTCGATGCATATCTTTATCCTGCATAGGTAGAGGTTATTTGTTCTCTTTAGTGAATTCTCATTATATGTATTTATATTTGTATTTTTATTTTCTACTAAATATTCCAACATGTCAATGTAGTGTATTGTATCGCTTGTATACATCGTTTCCATCGCACGCATGCGCACAAACACACACAAACACACACACACACACACCCTCTACTCATACACGTACACACATAGATATACTTGTATATACTGTGTACATATACACATATGTATACGCACATGTAAATTTACATGTTTATATATACATATTTACACATACAAGCATGCATACATTCATACATGCATAAATATTTATATCTATAATTATATCTATATATATGAGTGTGCTTATCCAAGACCTCAAAAAAAAAACTGGCAAAAAAAACAATGCAATACACACATCTGAGATAAATAACAAGTAAATTAAAAACAATATTTCATATTAAAGCTCTGCAATGAAAAGAATCTGTATTTGGAGATGTAAGATAAAGGAGATATTTTATCCATATTTTATATCGTATGTATAATATGATATGTACGTATGGATTTATGTACGCATATATGTATTTGTGTGTACTTGGGTGTATACAATTGCATGTTAATATTATTTCAAAAGTCCCTCACCTCTCTCTCTCTCTCTCGCTGTTATATATATATATATATATATATATATATATATATATATATATATATATATATAT
>NC_068993.1:47718153-47720819 GCF_001194135.2 Octopus bimaculoides
ATATATATATATACACACATATATGTATATATGTGTGTGTGTGTATGTATGTGTGTGTAAATGTATTTACAGATAAATACATAGATACAGACGCACGCATCCCACCCTACATGAGCAGACATGTAGAGAGATTGATAACTGTAGATATTAATACATATGCATATGTGTATGTATTTATACGTATATCCAGATACATAAATGTGCACGTGCGAGCGCGTTTATGCGTAAAACCTGCATGCATACGTATCCATTTTTATGCCTAAGTATCAGATACATAAATATGTAAGGGATTATTGATAAACTCCTTTCTGTCTGTTAGACTGTGTATTATTTCGTTTGTTAGCATTATGTGTTTACTTAATATTTTTCTTGGTGTGTCTTTTTGGAAACTGGTGTGCGTGATTGTGATAGTGTATGTGTTTGTGTATACGTGATGCGTAGAGCTCTGAGTAAAACAAAGCATTTTCAATTATATATTTGCCTGTTTCGTAATAAATTTTGCGAGCTATACTGTCATTTCTATAAACAGCTTAAGGAAAATAAGTTACTTTTGCTTGGCGGGGTTCACGAACGATGCCGATCACTTACAAGGCTCTGCAATGAAACATTATTGAAATACTAATATGGTTCAAGACTCTTATAGGAAGATTTCAGAATCTCCAGTCGATATGTAACTTGTTATATTACATAAAACTCGGTCATTTATCATACTGTAACAGAAAAAAAAAAAATTAGAATCATATGATGTGGGGAGTGAGAATTTCTTAACTGAAATCGTTTTTCGTTTTGTTATTTAGCTCTTGCTCAACACTTACCGAGCAGTACAACAATCCAGTGAATTCCAACGAAGAGCAGTCTAACACTGACTCGGGGGCCGAACATTCAGTTATCTAATATCTTCTCTTAACTTAAAGTAGACACATGACCTAATGTTAGGTGTGTTGCACTTACAATCTTACGATTGTAGTTTCGATTCGCACAGCGCGTGTGCACGGTCGTCTTGAGTAAAACAATCAATTTCTGATTACACCAGCCGAATCGACTCTCAAGGATTTCCCGCAATAGATGAGAAGTTCACTTTGCGTTGGACTGGTGTCTCGTTCAGTGCGGGTGGGTGGCTTTAGGTGTTCAACGCTCAGCAAATCATACACCAAATAAACCGCACCGAACTCTGACATGATGAAAACTATGCATCGGGATATGTCAAAGTCTTTCCATAAGAAGAGGAGAGTGTGACCAGAAGGAGAGTTGGCAGGTATTCTGGAAGATCAAGTAATCAAATTAAATCTTTTGATCTTTGTCTCTTAACGTCATTCTCTTTGGTGTATGAGTTGTAACAAAAATTCTCTTGAGTCACGCCGGCTCACAAGGGCCGATTTCCTGCTTTCATGGTGGTTTCCCAGTTTCATTCCGCAACTGGACGGGACGTCGGTGCGTCGCAGGATTACTCATGTTTGCCAGCTGAGGGGAATGGAGCAACGTGAAATGAAATGTTCTCTTCAAGAATACAACGCATCGCCCGCTTCATGAATCGAAACTATAATCTTACGATCAGAAATCCAATATCCTAACCACTGAGCCACGCGCATCCGCAGGGTAAACGAATTTGTGAGAATGCATATTCGTTTGAGTGATTGCATGGATGTTATTTTTTTTCTTTTATATAAATTTGTTGTGTGTTTCTCCTTAGAGGGATTGGTGTGTTTATTTGAAGGAGTGCCTTCATTATTATCATTGCGAAGAGACAGAATATTTCCTTCTAAATGCATAACCAAAATGTCTTCTATTATCTGCAATATTTCTTAGATTTTTCAGTTGAGTCTACAGAAATTATTTCATCGTGCAATTAAAAATGTTTTTACTAAAACTGGTGAAACAATATATTTTATTGACATGAAGTAAAAAAGAGGACAATAGCACAGACGTGCAAACTCGTACAGATACACATATGCTTACATACTCACAGATAAGCAACAACACATATTCATAGATATATAGACGCATGGTTGTTTATGCATCGGCTATCAGATAAAAACAATCAACGAAACTGTATCGCTTCACTGATGATATATCTGAAAATCCGCAAATAGCTATAGAGTGTATATAAACATTACCAAGAAGATTGGAGTGGGCAATGCGCTCTATTACATAATTCTACAATTGTTTAATCGACGCTTTATCAGAAGTTTATTGCTGGAATATTATTCTGTAATATACGAAAGAGTACATAGAATTTGTATTATGATACTAATACTGGAAGTTACCGACTCTTCAGGTCGATGACTAAAGCAATTTACAGAAGAAAAACCTAATTTCACAAAATATAAAAACCTCGTTGATGGGGTGCATATTATTTCACTCGTATACCAATGATTTAACAAACAAACAAGTACTTAATAAACCATGCGCCCAGAACAACCGTGTAAGAAATCGATGATATCGAAAAGAACAAGAGAATAAAGGGAATATATATTAATAAATATATAAGCAAATAAAAATAAATGAACCGATAAAGACGATAAGATATTTGTGTGTCTCCAGAATCGCCCAGTCCATCTATCAACAACGTCTTTCATACATGATACACACACACACATACACACACACACACACACACACACACACACACACACACACACACACACACACACACACACACACACACA
>NC_068993.1:47721107-47724727 GCF_001194135.2 Octopus bimaculoides
ATATATGAACTATGAATTTCGATAAAACTATTGGAAACACGTGTGTAATTTGACCACAAATAAGATTGGTTGTGACAATGATAGCAAAAACAACAGGCTTCCTGACTATAGAATGATGCGGTTTTCTTTCTGAGACTGAACAAAGAGGATAACAGTTAATATTTTGAAACTAGAAATAAAAGTCAAAGAACATTTGTGTTTTCAAATAAGCTTTAATATCGCACAGTGCTTTCTAACAAATAAACAATATTATTGCATACTATTATATTTCCTCTTATTTTGATCCCGTAATGATTTTAAATATTTACACAATTATCAGATAATTTTCTTGGTTTGGGATTTATTACGCCATGGACAGGTCTAGCTCTCTTTTTTTTTTCGTATGGAGACATTCACAAATATAGCTATAAAACCGTCAGTTACCATTTAAGCAAAATGCGTTTCAACATGAAAATAGATGAAAGCCATTGACTATTGCAAAATTTCAATGAAAAATTTCTCGAAACAACTGCAATTGCGACAATCGTTGCCATTATCAATCTCCATTAAACGGTCTGGTTATCCAAAAGCAACACGCAACAGACTGTCATTGAATCGCTGATGATATCAATAGTGAATGAGCTTTTATCAATTATGTATCGTAAAACTACAAAAGTCTTGCTTAAATTTATTGTTTAAGGTAACCGAATTCACCAAAAGTTGGAACGGAGAAGTAGGAAAGAATGGAAAATGCTTTGAGACTGAGTATTGTTAATACACTCAGATGGATCTCTCATTAATTTTGGCGTATGGAAGATATTTAAATAATGAAATGCTAATGCAATCCAAGAGGAGATACTTTTTATTGTTAAAATAGAGTAAAACACAAAAGTTGCGGCTATCATTAAATTTCTTCATAAGTCATATTTTTTGTGAAAGCAATATTCTCATTGATAAAACTCTTGTTGTAGATCTCTCGGTTCTGAGTATGTTTCTATGGGAATTACATAACTTATTTACGAAAAGAAACTCCAAATCCCATTTAGATTCACCGCATGTCTCATTGTAAAAAATTGCATTCGATGCTTTAGTATGCAATGAAGATAATCCTTGAAAAAGAAGATTAACATTTCAGGAAAATGTGCGTTGAAATGAAGAAGAATGCAACAGATTACTCTTATATTGACAACTACAATAGCTTTTCAATGACATTAGTTTGTCCAAACTTAAGAAATAGTTTGACAATATACTAAAATATCTTCAAAGTTAAAACTTAGTATCAAGAGCAATTGATTAAAAAGTTGAAAATACTTTTTAATGACTTTTATTCTGCAGTTTCAAGAGGTAATATGACCCGCAATGACGCGAAACATGTCATTTGTTATTTTAAATGAGAAAATTCAATGTTATCATTACCACGTTCCATGTGTAACTTTACATCATTTCCCAATGAAACAATGTTTTTGAAATCACTGCAATTACGACAATAGTTGTCATTATCAATCTCCATTTTACAGTTTGATATCCAAAAGTAACACACAACAGACTGTCGTTAAACCAATAGTGCATGAGGCTTTGTCAATTGTGTATCCTGTGGAAACTTTACACAACGGTTATAGGAGGTTTTAGCGAACAATTTCTTTTCGCTGGAAATTCAATCAAGATTTGAAGACATGATTAATATATTGATGTTTTATCTTCATTGTTGATGACGATCCGAAGTTAGTTTTGAGCACCTCACGGTGCAAAATGATCTTGAAACCGAAATGTCACACAAACTCTTTTACGTTGGTAAAAAACATGTTACTGCCGTACGCATGAAATTTTCGAAACGTCAGTTGTTTCTCTCGTGTGTTACCTCGTATCTTGGAAAACCGGGTTCTTCAGGTTTTAAATAATGACAAAATTTCCACAGTGCTGCCAAGACGTAATACCTGCCTACCATTATCGAAATTCTATCAAAACTTTTAGTTCTCGTTAAAAAACACCTTTATAAAGGAATAGAGAAAGTGAGTGATGCTATTATATGACATCAGGTTTCTGTGCTTGATGTTTCTATTACTATAATGTTAGCCATATATAAATAGATATATCGAGAAAAGAAGACATCATATTTCTTTCCTAAATTAATTCATAGAGTAGTATAATATTTTGCATTAAAGCTCCAAGAGTGATCAAATATATTTTCTTTAAACTTAGCTAAAATCGTTTAATCTACTCGTTGTCAAATTAATGTAAATTTTGAGAGTTCTAATTTTCAATTTTTGAAATTAATTTTATGGTAAAATATATAATGGATTAATAAGCAGAGAAAATAACATAGATTTCGACACGAAAAACATGTTTATTATAGAGCGCAGTCAAGTATCTCTAAATTAAATTGAAAAAAGTGTATTTAATTCATCAATAGACGTCGAAGAAATTGCAACAAGATCAGCTTCTAGTTACAATGTATCGACGTACTAATGAAAGAAACGCACATTGTATAAGTCCCCAGTATATAAGACTGAGAACTTTCTATTAGAATAGAAAGTGAGATAAAACAGAAAATAAGCAGAATATTTTTCGCTCCCTCAGTTTCAGAAATAAAAATAAAATACAGTAACCGTCCCATAAAAATCGACTAACATCTATGGTAGATTCGACGCAGAAGCAATTCGTTTATATAAGTTTTGAAATGTCCTATTGTACATAATAAAACTACGTCTCAAGTCACAATATTTCTTAACTTCGGAAGGATTCTTAATTCAATGATAAGTTGAAAATTACATCTACCATGTTTTCAAATATCTACAAACCACGAACATAGTTGGACGGAAGGTATATTGGCTTACTTTTGAATTGTTTGAAGACTATGAAAAAAAACAAGTCGATTATCAATCGATTATCAATGAAATGCATATCAGTTAATAAAATTGCCATAAAAGCAAAATACTTAAGGTAATAGATTACAAAGTCATGTAGTAAATGCTTGTGTTAGATGTCGTATATCTGCAACACAGTTGCAAAAGTGTATGTACAAATAATCATTTTGTGTATCATAAAGATATCATAATCATATTTACAAAGAAAATAGAAAAAGAATAGAATGGAAAGAAAAATATTATATAAGGTTCATGCGGGAATATATCATTAATAATGTGTTTTTCCGGACAGTTTGTTTCTGTTTTCAATAGAAGTTATTATACAAGTCCATAAACAAACAATTTATTTATGAGATTGAAATGACCTATCGAGCAATCTCATAATTTAAGAGAGAAAGAATGGCATCAAAATAAATTTGCCAGAAATATTCAAAGTGGGACTGTTACAATTCGTAAAGGAGATAACAGAATTATTTGCCATCTCCAGGAAACATTGGGAATGTTTATAATCATTTTATAATGATTATTTGAATTAAACTTTGATGATCAGCACAACAGAGATTATTTTGACATCGAGCCTATAAGAGAGCTTCCATTAGATTTCTATATATGTAAGTAATAGCAGCTAAATTTCTGGAAATAGTTCGTTACACTGTCTTATAATAAAAACTACGTTAATCCAGTCTTACGTATATGGATGCGAATATGTGTACAAATATGCATACCTAGAAATACACACATGCACACACACACACACACACACACACACACACACAC
>NC_068993.1:47725143-47726349 GCF_001194135.2 Octopus bimaculoides
TATATATATACATATATAATTTTATTATCTGAGGAATTCCAGTCACTCAGAAACCAAGAGTTTCTTACTAATGTACTTGTCAAAGAGTTTGGTGTAAATAATGACACTTATAGGATGTCTTGTGAATCTTGGACTTCACCTAGCTTCAGCTCGTCTTTTTCGAAACTGCATTTTGAAACATGTGTAAATTTTCGTTTCGATTCTCTTATGTATTGATATGCATACAGGAAATCTTTAGGCTACAAAGTTTTCTATAACTTCACATTATTTTAATTATACTCTCCTAAATGCATTTTTCTAAGGCTTGAAATTCCCTTACAGGTACAAGACGAATTTGATTCTAAACACATCCATCCAAAAATAAAAAATAAAAGAAAAAAATTAAAGCACACACATACTAACAAGCCTACACACACATACACACACTCACACAAACTAACAGAAAACAATTACTAACGCAGTAGCCAATTTCCATCGAAGAATTCCAAGGAAAATACCAAACAAACACATTACTAACGTAGCAACAATTTCCCGATGAAAAACAAGGCGAAAATTTACAAAGAAAACATTAAAATAAATACGACTTTTGTATTTCTAATAAACGAATGGAAACAACATGAAATAATATACGCGTGCGTGCGTGTGTGTGTGTGTATGTGTGCATGTGTGCGTGTGTGTGTGTGTGTGTGTGTGTGTGTGTTTGATTAATCAAAGGCGAAGGCTAACAAATATTTTAACTCTGAAACTTTTGCAGAAATGTCAACTAGAAAAGATACAAACAAAAACAAACAAAAATACTACAATTATAAAGGTTACTTCAGGGCAATTAAAGCAAAGTAGTGAAGAAAAAATATTTAAATAATACATTAAAAATTAAATAGAATAATAATAATTGTTATGGTATTAACAGTAGTAGAAATAATAATAATAACAGCAATAATAGCAGTCGTTGTAGTAATAATAATAATCATCATAGTTGTAATGATAATAACATTAATAATAATATAATATATAGCAGGAGCAGCAGTAGTAGTGGTAGTAGCAGGATAGTCGTAGTGGTAGTAGTAGTAGTAGTAGTAGTAGTAGTAGTAGTAGTAGTAGTAGATTTCTTTTATTTTCCACGGGGTCATTAGATGAGAATAATGTCATAAAATAATCTAATACAACCAAGCTTTTAGCTAATCATTATATATATATATATATATA
>NC_068993.1:47726875-47729082 GCF_001194135.2 Octopus bimaculoides
ACGCTAAATAAATATACTCATGGTTTATATTTAGTGGAATTATTTTTTACATCTTGTCTTGAAGAAATATATTTTTACTCACCTTTTATTTTTTTTTTAATTCTAGCAATATTAAAATAGGAATCTATGAAAGATAAGCCAATTTGCAGCGGTCGACGAGCAAACGATATTGGCAGCATCTCTATCAAACCTTGATCTAGATATTATTGTTACTTTTTATTTTTATAAGAATGAAATAAGGGCGGTTTCGTTCCTGTTGTCTATCTACCTACAACATGAATACCATTGGCATCATGAGTACCATAGCCGGTGTCATCGTCGTCGTCGTCATCTTCTTCATTTCCCCTCGTACTCCTACTCCTAATCCCCTCCTCCTCCTCCTAGTCATTATCGTTATGATGATGATGATGTTGTTCATGATCACCACCACCAGCCTGATCGAGGTCTTCGTCGCCATCGTCATCGTTCTCGTCCTCTTGTCGGGTCTGTCATCATTCTTCTTCTGATTGTTCCCCTCTCCTGCTCCTCCTGCTTCCGCTCCTCCTGCTTCTGCTCCTCCTTCTACTCCTGCTGCTCTTGCACCTCATTCTGCATCTCTTCCTGCTCCCCCTCCTGTTCCTCCTCCTGCTCCTCCTGCTTCTATTCCTGCTCCTCCACCTGTTCCTCCACCTGCTCTTGCTCCTCATCACCATCATCATAATCACCATCATCACCGTCATCACCACCAACACCACCACCATCATCATCATCATCATCATCATCATCATCATCATCATCATCATCATCACCGTCATCACCACCACCATTACCACCAACACCACCACCGCCACCACCACCATCATCATCATCATCATCATCATCATCACCGTCATCACCACCACCATTACCACCAACACCACCACCACCACCACCATCATCATCATCATCATCATCATCATCATCATCATCATCATCGTCAGCAGCAGCAGCAGCAGCAGCATCGTAATATACATGGTTACCAATAAACTTACAAGCAGCTTCAGTCGAAATCGCCAACAGTCGTTTCAAACTAACAGAACTGAAATAGTTCATTCAAATTACCAACAAATCTTGCGACCAAGTGCAATTTTTTGTCTGCATCCTTTCTTCAAAATCTTTCTTCCCTACATCACTGTTTCTCTATTCTTCCCCTCCCCTCTCCCTCTTTCTTTCTCTCAAGTTATATATTCTCTTTTTGCTTTGTGAAATACCCTACACGTGTTTCATTCCAGGAAGGGCAGCCTTAGGTATTTACCAGCTAACATCTCACGTCACACTCACTTTCAACACCTCAATCGTAATGGAGGCATGCAATAACAATGACTTTCTTCATAACTTTGAATCATTCTTTTCTTCGTCGTTAACCTTCACATTTTCTAAAATGAAGATACACTGGAGAACTATTATCTTCATTCACTAAAATTTTAGGAAAAAACTCTCGGTAATCTCGATATCAGCAACTCATTCGGTTTAGTGTTTAGTTACTCTCACCCTTTGTACATGTACACTACAACATATTTTAATGTAGTAGATGAATGTTTGCTTGAGAAATATTTGTTATTTGAGGAATAATGGAAAATTGGGTCCGTAATATTGCAACAGTTTCCGTAATTATCAATATAAAATTCTAAAGTTTCTATATGCATCAATTCATCGCGTTTGTGCAATGTATCTCAGGCGGTGAGTTTTATGATAATAAATGCCTCTCCAAATTGATAGTATTTTGGGTTAGAATATTTACTGAAATTGATTCAGTTTTTAAAATTATATTCGGTTAATTTATGATATTTTTAGATACAAAAATCTTTTAACGAAACAGAATTACGTCAAAACATTCTTTAAAATGCGAAAAAGGTGAAATAATGGTGCTTACCTAAAGCTACCCGAAAAACACTTTATGACTACATTACTAGTTTCTAGACAGAATATCTAGCACTTAATAAAAAAAAAATAGCCATTCTTCAACGTTACACTGATTTCTCTGTTACTTCATTTTGATTTCGTATGAGTTTATGTAGGACTACATGTATATGTTTGTCTGGGTATGTATGTGTACGTATGTATATAATCAAATACATAATCATGCATACATATATGTATGAATGTGTGCGTATGATTGAGTGCATGTGTGTATGGCTATGTATTGTTTATATATATATATATATATATATATATATATATATATATAT
>NC_068993.1:47729282-47729875 GCF_001194135.2 Octopus bimaculoides
GTGTGTGTGTGTGTGTGTGTGTGTGTGTGTGTGTGTGTGTGTGTGTGTGTGTGTGTGTGTGTGTGTGTGTGGTGAGAAAAAAGTGTGAGAGAAGGAAACAGTAGGAAGAGAAAGAGGAGAGAAAGAAAAGTTACACAAATACAAACCATGAAATTGGGCACAAATATATTTTTTTCGCCATTACTTAAGTCTCCACTGTTTCGCTGTGAACTGCAACTTCCAAATAGACAGTCAGTAATATCATATAGTTTAATACGATTAAATACACAAGTAAAAGAGAACATCCATCATCGTGAGTGACAACTTCATGTTGAGAGTGAAACAAACAGCAGTAACGGAATCTAGGATTTGATTTGCTTCGAAAAAGTATCTTAATGGCAATGGATGTACAGAAGAGAAATTCTCACCGGACGTTACACTCAAGATTTCCGTGTCGCTGACATGATTCACTAATTGCATAAATGCGTTGAAATATGTATATATTCATATATACATATTTACATGTATATATATATATATATATATATATATTCACACATATGTATTCACATGTATATATATATATATATATATATATATATATATATATATAT
>NC_068993.1:47729949-47732533 GCF_001194135.2 Octopus bimaculoides
TACACATACAAACAAGCAAACAAAAACATGTACGAGAATGGGCTGTAAAGCTCATTGGCTGTCTATGAAGGTGTGATTCTAGTTCTGTGAAATGTTGCTTGCTATATTTTCAACTCTTTTGGCTAATAATTGCATTGCTTCTTTCCAGGTAAATAGATATCTGACTGGTCAAAGAAGAATTCAAATCTCCGGATTTCGCCCCATCTCATAATCATCTGTTCTCCAACATGGAAAAGCTCTCGGGTGGGTACCAGCATCACCATGATGATAATCTCGACCAAGAATATGAAACCTTTTTCCTCAATGTGCATTATGATGTTATAAAAGATTGGCCTCTTCTGGTCATAGTGGCTGCTATTTTTTGGCCTCACTCGAATGGAGAATTTATTCCGACTGAATGGTAAGCTTTTAGTCGTTTTGTTTAACTATGTGGTGTATGTTGTTCTAAAAATAGTTTCAACCTGGTCACTGGAAGAATTTGCTGTCTAGAAACTAGGTCATGTAACTATTCCACACTTATTGGTTGATTTAATAAACTCTTTAGATGCGTGTTTTCTATCATAGCACCGGGCCGTCCAATGTACTATGGTGATATTGTTAGACAGAAACCATCTGGAAGCCCAACGTGGATAAATATTTGTGAATGTATGTGCCTGTGAATCTTTCCGTTGGTGTTAGTTTTCCCAAACTACCTGACAACCGCTGTTTGCTTGTTTAATTCTCTATAACCAAGCGGTTCAGCTTGAGGATCTGATAGAATAAGTATCAGAATTGCAGAACACGAATACTGGGCTAGATATGTTGGAGTAAATCTGTCAAGGTGTTAGCCGAATATGGCCGCAATCCAATGAGTGAAACGGCTAAAAGATAAAAGTGAAAAGATATGAATATATTGTCGTTATTGACTGTTTTCTTCTTGATTAAAGCCAAGCCAATAGAACTCTTACGAGATGCGTTTGAGTGTTGATCATCTCACAGCTTTTGTTTCTCATATGGTTTATCTAAGACTGCATCAGCCATTTTGTATTTCGTTTTTAAAGATTTTATGTGTGATTTGAGAAACGTTCGGCAAATATTTCTGCAGGCTTGCTCGACTGTACAAAGATTTGAAGATCGTCACGTGATTGTGAAGTTTTAATCGTTGATTTATATCAGTTGAACCCCAATTGAGCAAATTTCACGTAAAATGTGTCTTAAAAATGTGCATCGCATTTATCTATTTCTCACCTGTAAGCAATCAAGGATTACATGACCTAATGTACATTTATATTTTGAGGTATTGAAGTTTTATTTGAAAGAGATTTGGTTGCTATGTCAAGTAGGTCTGCAATATCCTAAAGGATATATCGTTAGCTTGATGTTAAAATATCTGTATGACAGAGCTGTCAGGTAAGGAGTTGAAACCAACAAACAGTTCTAGTGTTAAGAAATACAGAACGCAACATATCAACAAGCAAAGCTCATATCAAGAATAGAAATTCTTGGAATATAAAAAAAATTACCTGACTCTGGCAAGAATCGAACTCACTCTGCAGATCACGGAACTGCATCATTATTAACACTTCATAACGCTCATAATCAATGACAAAACACCACAAGATAACAGCGTCCGCACGTACATTCACGCACAAATATTCGCCCAGACAAACATATAGACAAACTCTCAAACATAGATGTATAAAGGTATGTCTTTGCATATACGACTATTCATTTTTGTATGTATCTGTACTTGTGTTTTATATGTGTATGTGTGAATGTGAATCCACACATCTTTATGGCTTAGGTGTTTGCGTGTGAGCGCATGTGTATATATACGTATATTTTATCTTGGAATTGCAAACCACCAAATTACTGGCCGATTTCACAGACTATTACCATCGAAAATTTCAGAAAATTCGGTATACATCACATCAGGTGGGAGAACAACATCACGGCAACACACATGCTTACTGCTTCTTCCCCTCCGTTACACCTATCGTCCATACTTTCACAGTGTCTTCTGTTTTTCTTTATATTTCTGTTCACCAAATGAAATTCAATCTCTCACCAGTCACGACAAACAGCTATTTATTTGAGCCAGAATAAGTAAATTTAAGCAACTAACATTTAACACTTCATTTCAATCGAAATTTATCCTCTCCACGCTTGTCGATAATCGCTTTCACACAAACTTATTATATACTACTTCGGAATCGACAGAGATAAACCTTTTGCACAGTCCATTGCACTATCGAATTTCTTGGATAAACCTTCAATATTATAGGCACACACGCGCACACGCACACAAACCTAAATTTATCTATATGTGTACGTGTGTATGTATAAATATATTTGTGTGTGCATGTGCGTGGGAATATGTTTCTCCATGTGAGCATTTTCGTGCATTTATGTGTCTGTGTGTGTATGAGAAACATACAAGTACACGTATAACTAAATAAAATAATAAAGGTCTTCACTCGTTGGACATATATGCATCTATCTATCTATCTATCTATCTATCCATCTATCTATCTATATATATATATATATATATACATACACACACACACACACACACACACACACACACACATATATATATATA
>NC_068993.1:47732731-47738093 GCF_001194135.2 Octopus bimaculoides
ATATATACATATATATACATACCCAGGCTAAGCGGATTCGATCCCGTCATGGGTATGCATAAGCGCAGGTGTGACTGTGTGGTAAGAAGCTTGCTTCCGAACCACGTGGTCCCGCTGCATGGCACCTTCGATAAGTGTTTTCTACTAAAGCCTCGGGCAGGACAACGTCTTCTGAGTAGATTTGACACACAAACTGAAAACATGCACTCAGAAAGGTATCCCACAAAAAGGATATCTCACGAATATTCTATACTTATTATACATATATATCTTTGAGACAAATAGATTTGTGTAATATATTATGTTTCATCTCGAAACATTTTTTGCCCTACAATACTTTTCACTACGCTGTATTAAAATTTTTAATGGCCGAACGAAATTTCTCAATTTCACTCTTTATATTATTTTTTAAGCACATAAAAATAAACATTCATATTTATGATTATACTTTATTATAATAACATCTAATATACAGAATACACAATAAATCTGTTATCTTAACCTATTAATATACCGCTTCAAAACTATACATTCCATTACTATCTCGTGAGCGATAATATGCAAATATGTTTTCTTCTTTGAAATAAAAAAAAATTCTTATTCTATAAGGCTTCATTGGGAAAGGAGCTTAATCCTCTGCTCAATGTTACAATTTCAATATAACCCACGTTATTTAGTTCGCCAGCTTCAAATTTGGAAGTAATTTTTGCTAGTTCTCATTAGCGGTGAACTGGCAGAACTGTCAGAGAGTCGGATAAAATACTGTTTGGTATTCCTTCCGACTGATTATGCTCCCAGTTCAAATTCGATTGACGTCGACTTTACCTTTTATAATTTCCAGACTGCTAAATTATATGCCAGCTGAGCACTGAGTTCGATGTAATCTAATTCTCCATCAAACTTGCCCTTGCGCAAAATTCAGTTTGAAAGAATTATGTATTGTATTTCTACTCTAGTTCCTCGTCCTTCGCCTCTTATTCGTTACTTAATATTTTCATATACCTTCATTAGACAGATATATTTTTGTTCGGAAAAGTAACGCGTTTAACTACAATATATTTTTTTCTAAACTGTTTTGTTTCATCTTGTGAAGGAACGGGTGATAGTGGCATTTCGCTGTTGAGAAGATGAGGAAAGAATGATTGACATGGGAATAATATTCTCCACAATGAAACACAACACATAAATGCGAAAATATGAATACAGACGTAAAGAAAATTACGTACACATACGATATATGTAACATGTATGTATATATATATATATATATATATATATATATATATATATATATATATATATATATATATATATATATATATATATATATGTATATATATATATATATATGTATAGACACACATTTACACACAAACACACGCACACACGCACAAACACACACATATATGTGCACACCCAAATAGATCAGACATACAAACAAAGAATATATAAATGTAAGCAGTAAAGCAAGAAAGCGAATATTTTCACCTTTTGTTTATCGTTGCTCTGTTTAGACTCAACTCATTGTTTTCTCGTGTAATATTTCAGAGCATGGAAATACTTTTAGTTTAACCTGTATATTTATGTAGAAAATATGTCGTAGGAAGTTTTCTTTGTACTCTTTCGCCATCTTCGTTCTAAGTGTATATGTGTCTAGCATTATTTCCCATTTTTTTTTTCAATGAATACTTTGATACGAAGCAGATATATTTCACCAGAATTTTTACTCATATTATTCCGATTGCTTGAGCGTTTTGTGTTAATATCTTAGGTTATAGTTGGACGCATGTAGAATCAATTTACTTTTACACTCCGTTGAATTCGCATTCGGAAGTGGAGAAAGGTAAACCAATCCAGAATAGATTTTCTTCCACTACGAAGAGTAAGTAATATCCTTAGAATGAAAGGCATACAAATAAATATATAGAGAACTATATATATGTACATATATACGCATACATATTGCACACACATATATGCAAGTATATGTGTAACATTATACCAATATATATGGATATACCTACAAACACACGCACACGCAAATACACAGAAACACACACACACACACACACACACACACACATATATATATATATATATATATATATATATATATATATATATATATATATATATATATATATATATATGATATATATGTGTATATATATATGTGTGTATGTATGTATATATATATATATGTGTGTGTGTGTGTGTGTGTGTGTGTGTGTGTGTGCGTACATGTGAGTGTGTGTATGTGCGTATATGTATTCTATGTGCGTACTTGCAAGGTTATGTCGATGAATGTTTTCACTCACCTTGCTTCCTAAACGTTTAGAATATTTCTGTATGTATTCCATTATTTCTTAACTTAAATTCTGTTTTGATTTTATCCTGTTTCATCTGCTCAGTTTAATGTGAGTTACTGGAATCTGCGAAACGTCTCAAAAAAAGCGCGCATATTGAACAGAGATATTATAACAGCCGCTGATAATACTGACATTGACTACCTGATGCTCACAGAAAAGGAGACGATACGTTCAGGACTATATATATGGAAACACGCCCATTGAAATCATATCTGGGAAAATGAATCTACTTCTCCTGTTTTTTTTTTCAAACCAGTCTTCAAACTAAAAGATTGTAAAATTGGTGAAGTAAAAATGAGCTGGCGTAATGTATTCTATGCCTGGTAAACAACGAGTTAGATTATATTGTGTTTCTAAGCAGTAAAAATGAGTTGTCTTTAAAAAGTCTTTAATTCCTCGGTATAAAAAGAAACATGGATACTACTAGTAAGCTAGCTCCCACTTAACATAATTTGTCACATACGTAAATTACTTTCAGAATATAAGCCTGATAACACGTTGCGCACACCTACTACCACATAGAATGAATTGACCACGTTATATCTTGTCAAGGACCGTAGCTGACAACTCAAACATAGTACAACCGGTGTTTGTCGGATCTGGTCCGTCACTGGCCCTTATCAGGGTGTACAATGAACATTCAAATTACCTAGACCATAGATATTTTTTACTCTTTTGCGCTTAAGTCTGTTTCGTGCCTACTGGAGATAAGATAGGACAATTTTTGTGCAGGAGATGGCTATTGAACTAGAAACACGTCTCCACAACTTTCTTCTTATATCCAGACAATAACCTCTCTTCTTCCTCAATGGCATGTCAAATTTTGAGACTCATTGAATCTTGATATTATTTCCTCTTCTTATGTGGGACTGGTCTTAATTGCCATTTGGTGTATATCCTACGTCCAACAGATTTCAAGAACGTCGCAATAGATAAAGGAGTCATGTTGTATGTTATGTGATTTTCCTGTATTTATCTATACATCTAAAAATTGTATTACTTGAATGAAGGTGCAGAGCTCCACACTGATATTCGTAGTGAAATGCACGAAGGCTTTCGACTGTAACATATACTTCAGAGATACACGTACATGCCTACGCGCATACACACGCGCACGCAAACGCACACACACGCATGCGGGTAAAAACCCTCGCATGCACAGACATACACGTACATAGACACATACACAAACACATATAGATATACATTTAGGTAGGTAGGTAGGTATGTAGATACTTAAGCAGTGGGTTGATCAATCGATATATGGATAGACAGATCGATAAATACATGAATAAATAGAGAGAGAGAGGGAGAGAGGGGAGAGAGGGATTTTGAGAGAGAAGATGAGAGATTGATGGTGACAGAACGATAAATCTTACGATGGCGATTTTCGATTTTATTTGTTGACATTATATAAAACACTTGGGAACTTACCGCTTGCACCACATTCATTGAATGAGGCAGAGAACGATTAATTAATATAGGAACGATAATATATAAAATTAATCATAGAGATATTTAATAAACGATATTATAACTATATGATAACTATATCCCTATAAAATTTAGAAAATGATAGTTATAAACCATTTATATAAGATTTTGTATAAGACCATTTATTTGAATTTTTATGAGTTAATTATTTACTTTCAATATATTTATTTTGATAGGGGCATGCTTGGTTGTAGGGTAAGAACATTGCTACCCAGCAGTATAGCTCTAGGTTGAGTCCCACTATGTGGCACCTTCGACAGCTGTCTCCTAAAATAGACCCAGGCCAAACAAATCCTTGTGAGTGGAACTAGTTAACTAAAATTGTAAGAAGTCCGTCCTATACATCTTTTAATTGGATCTGTCATTAGACTTCAGCCATGCTGAGCTACTGCCTTATGAATGTGTATGCATGCATGTATGTATGTATATGTGTGTGTTTTGTGTTTGCTCCAACCTTTTGTTGTTGTTGTTGTTGGCACTCCGTCGCTTACGACTTCGAGGGTTCCAGTTGATCCGATCAACGGAACAACCTGCTCGTGAAATTAACGTGCAAGTGGCTGAGCACTCCACAGACACGTGTACCCTTAACGTAGCTATCGGGGATATTCAGCGTGACACAGTGTGACAAGGCTGACCCTTTGAATTACAGGCACAATAGAAACAGGAAGTAAGAGTGAGAGGAAGTTGTGGTGGAAGAGTACAGCAAGGTTCACCACCATTCCCTGCCGGAGCCTCGTGGAGCTTTTAGGTGTTTCAGTTCAATAAACACTCACAACGCCCGGTCTGGGAATCGAAACCGCGATCCTATGACCGCGAGTCCGCTGCCCTAACCACTGGGCCATTGCCCCTCCACCTTGCCCCAACCAACACAACCTGAAAGTTCAGATTGGCCCGGTTATGCTCCCGTAACATCAGCGGTTCGGCAAATAGTTAATGTTTTAATACCTTGCAGACTTCATTAATGCTTCTGGTATAATTTCAATTAACTCATAAGCACAAATATTTAGTTCGGATTCATTCCAGCGAAATGTCCAATAGTCAGAATATTCTGGAAAGTTCAGTCTTCATTCTTTTCTAATTATACAATATTGAAATACATGTTCAGACAGACTTACAGATATATGGATGCAGGTATCGACTTAAGAGGTATAGTTTTAGGTAATTACTGGTGAAACTTCAACACAGAAGAAGTGATTTGAAATCCGATGAATCATCGGATTTTTAATTACTTTCGGGAACGTTTCGTGAGTCACCAAAAGACTATTAGCAAAATGATGATGATAATAATAATAATAATAATAATAATAATAATAATAATAATAATAATAATAATAATAATGATGATGATGATGATGATGATGATGATGATGATGATGATGATGATGATGATAATAGTAATAATAATAATAATAATAATAATAATAATACTAATAATAATAATGATAATAATAAAAATAACAACAAGAAGAAGAGGAGGAGAAGAAGAATAGATTTTAATT
>NC_068993.1:47738669-47742366 GCF_001194135.2 Octopus bimaculoides
TGTGTGTGTGTGTGTGTGTGTGTGTCTGTGTGTGTGTCTGTGTGCATCTATATACAGATATGGAAGATACCAAAAACAAAGGGAAATCTAGATATTCACAAATAATGAAAGACAATATTAGCTTACGTGATTACATTGTCTGTTTGTTTTATCTATGTCGTTATAATTTTCATCAAATTTTGATGTTTGAAAATGAGAAAATAGATAAAAACACTACAAATATTACAAAAAAGAAAAGACAAAGCAGACATTTTGGTATTTACAATTTTGTTATTATAATAAGCAGCTATTTGTATTTTTTATTTATTATTTTTTTTTTTTTTGGTTTATCCTCAATTTGTTTATAATAGTTTTTGTTTTGTTATATTTTGTTTGTGTTTGTGGAGTTTTTATTTTAGTCTGCTAGATCTAGATGTCGGGTGTTTGGGAGAGAAAATATTAAGTATGACATGAAGACATTGTTAAGAAACTTACGTTAACATTACATTATTACTTATAGATATACATATATACACACACGTAAATGTATCTCTCCGTCTCTCTCTCCCTCTCCCTCTCTCTCTCTCTCTCTCTCTCTCTCTCTCTCTCAGTAACCTGACTACATATGGGCACCTACCAGTTAATCGATGTGTATGTGTATGAATGTGTCTGTAAACAAAATTGAATACAATAAAATATAATTAAGGAAAATGAAAGACAAGATAGAAAATTGAGTAAGATCTTATAATTGAATAGATTTGTTGCGAAGAAACAAACATGATATCTGTCTGTAACTTAAGGTTTCGCTATGTTTAAAGCTTTTATTTTTACATTTTTTCCTTGAATTTATTATTTTTTTTTTTGACTTTTCCCTTTCTTTCTTTGCCTGTTTGCATAGTTTTTGGTCGCCTGTTTCACAGCAACGTCTTCCATGACGAGGCGAGGAATCTACCATGTGGTTATAACACAATTTCTTAATATCACAGACGCGATGAAATAGAACGATAAAATCTAGACATAACGAACGATAATTACAATATTGTTATTTAAAATCTTTACAGAGAAGAAGGAATATTTCCTTGCATAAAATCCGTGTCTTTCATGGTATTTGCTTTTTTCTTTTTCTATCTTTACGTTGATAGCGAATCGTACGATTTAAATTTGACATGAGTGAATATACAAGATAACGCAGTGAACATTCAGTACGACAGTTCTCATCTTTTTAACGTCAAAAATAACAAATTCGCAGTGCCTTACAAGCAATCATGCGAAGACTGATCTTGCTGTGGTGAAAGAGCAAACAACAGCATTTAAATTAGACCCTGAAATATAAATGTACCCTAGTAAAACTGAGGCGGTAGCAATTAGACAATGAATTCCAGATAATAAAAATTGAGTGGACCAACGGAGGTGTACTATAGTGTGCAAGAGTTGTGCACTCCGTAGAAGGTGAAACTGTGTTTGTCGTGGTAAATATACATCGAAGTTATGTTACGTCTAACGTAACATGACTTGACGGTCGGTTTAGCTGCTACAGAGGGCAGCGTGACCAAAATCTACTCAACGCCACAAAAGATGATCAAATTTGGAGCAGCTTTGAGTTCACATCGTTACGATTAAATCAGAATTGATGCCACAATATCATGTGGACGAAGCAATTTGGTTGATAGACCCGCTAGAAATAGGAACTATACTTTTATCATATTACATTCTATTGCATTGTGAAAAGAAAGGACACAGTGACCAATATAGCTTTTTACACTCTTAAAAATTAAAACAATGTGAATTTTTCTCTGGAGTAGCAGTAGTATCCGTAGAAAGAATGGTAACATCAGGAAATACAAAACACAACGCCAACGCAAACACTAAGGATATTTTTGTAAGAAGTGCATTGCGGTACTGCAAGGAATGGCCGTATAGGAAAAGTTTAGCACGGCTCAACATAAGTTTAGAGAACAAGAAAAAGGTTTATAATTCAGTTTCAAAATGGCTATTAATATTAAGTGAGAAAGAGTGATTTGATCCTGATTGAAAAATATGATATAGAATCTACGACCGTTTATGAAAGGAAGTGTATTAGTGTAAAATATACAGCAACAATAAAACAACAATGTAATCTATTCCTCGTAGAATTAACACGTAGAGTTTCCAAGAACGCAGAAATATAAAGCATAGCAATTTTTATGTTACAGTGACAATTTGAAATAGTTACACCGGAAGCAAATTATGATTCCACCTACTTATCAATGACTTCCAATACAACTTAAAATGTATAAAGCATAAAAAGGGAGTACATTGAAAATTCCATATTGTTTTTACTCCGAGCGACCTACATCTCCTACAAGTAGCTCTAAACTCACCAATGTAACACACCGTGTATTAAATAACAGATATGTTACCAACTTCGGTTAATATCAACTTCTACAGACACAGTTTGACAAGAGAAAGTACTCATGGTTCACGTTACAACGAACTACATCGGTTTCACTGCAAACACTTACTTGCAACCATTACTCTATAAGACAACGAAATACTTTTTATGAAACAAAAGGTTTTTTGACATTCCGTCATTTATACTTCACACTGTACTTTGACGGTGAGCTGGCAGAATCGTTTGCACGCTGGACGAAATACTTAGCAGTATTTCGCCCGTCGCTACGTTCTGAGTTGAAATTCTGTAAGGAGTCGATAAATTAAGTACCAGGTACGCACTGGGGTCGATGTGATCAACTTATTCCCACCCGAAAAATTTCATGCCTTGTGCCTATAGAACAAAGGATTCAAAATTATTCCCCTTCGTTAACACAACTTAACACTTTCTTTTAAGCTATTTTCCATATTATTTCTTTATTATTCGCTTCATTAATTCCGACAGAATACAACGCCATCGTCTCTATTACAACAGTTATTACTGTCCTTTGTATAGACACTTATTTTGTACAATCATACATTTCTAAATAATTTTTAAAATTATTTTCACTTAACCTGTTTCACTATAGTAAACATATCGTCCATGCATCGTAAAGACTTTCCACTACAATTATTTGCAAACGAATACACACATTAATATTATAAAATTAATGCAAAGAAATAAATATCTTTATGAACATTTATTTGCACATGGGGTAAGCATAAAATAAAGAGAAGAGATTCAAATACGTACATATGAGTGTAAAATATGTACGATGTTCGTACTAACAGTACTATTACAATACCAGACAACCCGTATTTGCATATAAATAAGCACTCACACGGGGACACACACACTCGCACACACACACATAAATATATGTATATGCAGAGGTACATACACATACTTTACAATGTCAGTAAGTAAAGGTGTATTTGAAGTTACTTCACGCAACAAATAAACGATTCTAATTTTAAAATACTTCAGTTGAAACAAAATTTGCTGTTAACTATTTGGCAGCCATATATACGTATATGCATGCACACACACACACACACACACACAAACACACACACACATACACACACACACACACACACAAACACACACGTACACACACATGCATAATTGCATACGCGCACATATATACATTCGTGTGTGCGCAAGTGTGTGTATGCACGCGCATGTGCATACATACTGTATCTATTATATATATAGAGATAGTTATCTGTCTGTGTACTCATAATGTTTTATATATCAATTGTAGCATGTTTATATATATATATATATATATATATATATATATAT
>NC_068993.1:47742727-47743299 GCF_001194135.2 Octopus bimaculoides
TATATATATATATATATATATGTATATATATACATATATATATGTGTGTATATACAGATATATATATATATACTTATGTGTGTATATGCATATGTATGTATGCTTTTATGTATGTATATAGGGGCGGGTATGGTGAAACAATCGCTAGCTTGAAGTTTCAGTGTAATAATGACCTGGAGTGCATGACTAAAGGTGAGAGAAATGGAAATTTCAATTAAGTCTTTTAACTTTAAGAGTTCATTACGAGCAATTTTTGTATGTGCTGGTGTTTGTCTATCCCTGTATTTCTTTGTAAGTGCGTGTGTTTGTGTGTTTATGTCTCTATCCCAGTATCCTCATATTCGCATCATGAGTGTTTATGCATTATTTGCGTGTGTATAACTATGTATGTGTTTGTATGATTATATGCCTCATTTCTTCGTTTGATTTTTTGATTTTTGATTTTTTGAGTTTCCACTTCTGTTGACTATGAAGGTATGTATATATGTATATATATGTATCTTTCTATCTAACTGTCTATCTATCTATCTATCTATCTATCTATCTATCTATCTATCTATCTATCTATCTAT
>NC_068993.1:47743309-47746319 GCF_001194135.2 Octopus bimaculoides
TATATATATATATATATATATATGTAGATATATATATCGTTACACACACAGGCACACACACATATATATACACATACGTGAATATGTATATAGGATATAAGAGCGTATGTTGTCTGTACACTCTCATATATATGTTTGCAATTCTGTGTGACTTTCTATGGTACCTTTCTTACGAAGAAAACCTTCAAGGTTTGTATTTGATCTAAATGCATTTCTCTAATGTATCGAACCGAAAGGCTGATTAAGCTACCACTACTACTTCTACTACTACTACTACTACTACTACTACTACTAATGATAATAATAATAATAATAATAATAATAATAATAATAATAATAATAATACTATTTCCTTTTCTTTTTGTTCTTCCATTGCTGGTGCTGGTGGTTGTGGTGCTACTGCTACTTGCAATTATAATAATAATATCTGTTTGAAATTTTGGCACAGAGCGATCAATTTCAGCTGAGGGTATAAGTCGATCATACCAACCTCAGAACTCAACTGGTACTTATTTTATCGAACCTGAAGTTATGAAAGGCAAAGTTGACCTCGGCGGAATTTAAAATCAGAACGTGAATGCGGACGAAATACGGCTAATCATTTTTACCGGCATGCTAACAATTCCGCCAGCCTGCTGCCTTAAAAATAATAACAATGATAATGATGCAATACCAGGAACAGGCTCTCATGGCTTCTGATCTTAACTAATTGGATGTCTTATCATTTATATGTTTTGTCTTGATGTAAAAGATGGGTTATAGCAAATATTCTGCTCATTACTACAAGTTTGCTTTTCAGTTGTTTGACTTTAAACCAGTTGAGCATATCTTTTGGTGACTGACGGTATGTACATTTCTGATCACGAGCTGTAAGGGGGGGGGGGGTCATAGACATGTATTGAGTGAAATTTTCTATTTTACAATTTGATGAATATTTTGTTGCTATTTCTTGCTAAAATAACTGTCTAGTTGAATCTTGGAGAATTATATAAGCAACGCATTAGGTTCAAGTCCATAATCTTCATAATCTTCTCAGTATTTAATGACCAAGCACACAGATATAGACACAGTCACACGCACACAGACAAACAGATAGATAGTTAGATAGATAGATTGGTAAATAGACAAACAAACAAATACAAATAAAGAAAGAAAAAAAGTAGATAGATAGATATATATATATATATATAGATAGATAGATAGATAGATGGATGGATAGATAGATAGATAGATGGATAGATAGTTAAATAGATAGATAGATAGATGGATAGATAGTTAAATAGATAGATAGATGTATAGATAGTTAAATAGATAGATAGATGGATAGATAGTTAAATAGATAGATAGATAGATAGATAGATAGATAGATAGATAGATAGATAGATAGATAGATAGATAGATTGGTAAGTAGACAGACAGACAGACATACAACAGACAGACAGACAGACAGATAAATCAGTCAGTTGGTCTCAATCCAACAGAACAATGTAGTCTTCTCCGTTAAGTCCTTATCAAATCACCAACAGGATTATGAGTTATGATTAGTTGGACCTGACTTAACAGATTTCCGTAGACTATGTTGTTGGCTTTGACCACACAGATCTATGTAGCTAGGTGAGTTACATCCAATCCAACAGAACGATGTGTTTGTTTCAGTTGTCCGTATCCATCAAACTTATGCAGTTTCGTTAATAGGCCCTTATCTAACACGCATGTCAGGCCAGTCCTGATTCAATAGATCTATGTATATATATATATATATATATATATATATATATATATATATAACTAACTCAATTATCTGTGATTTGGACATATACGTAACTTTTGAAAAGATTCAGATCGAAAATACCTTTGAGCAAATAAATTGTTTTAATGGGATATTCTGTCAATTTTTTAAAAATTTAAATAGCATATTTGGTTGTTCAGTGGAATTGTATATATTGGCGGCCCACATTGTAGCAAACATTTGAGCCAGTTCATCGGTTTTTAGGAATCTTCCAATCGGATCCTCTGACATTACATCAAATCTGCTTCATCTGCTCTGACAAAACCATAAAACAGCTTATTATAAAGCGGACATGTATATATAATGTATATTATTGTAGTTAGTATTAGTGTCTACCGTAAATGTAACTGTTTATGCCAACATCAATCCTAATCCATTACATGTATTCCATTTTAATGTAATGTGATCCTTACATTTATTATTCACATAACAACAAGCCTGCCATTTGCAGGACGTCAGTAATGATTGGAACTAAATGCAGGATATTACTACAATATCTTCTACCGTATTAAAATCGATGATGTGTATAACATCGGACCTACTGCAACAATAGGCTAAAATATCAAGGGAAGATATGTCAACTAGTTCATAATTTTATGCAGAGACTAACCACGTGTAGCTCCTCAGATCAGCATCCGACGAGAGAGCCCCTGTATGGTAATTTGATCTGCAAGAAATAGCAACAAAATATTCATCGAATTGTGAAATATAAAAGGATTCCTATCATTATTGACAACTTTCGAAAAATTCCTGTTTCTTAAAACACGAATGTTTGAATTTTATATAAATTAAACAGATAACGCCTTATTGCATATGTACATGTAAGTTCATCAACTGAATTACCGGCGTATTCATGAAGGTCAGACCGGTGAATTCTTGAAGGCCAGCCAAGGAAAATAGTGTTACAGACCTTGAAAAATAAATTAGCAGTACAAAGAAATAAAATGTCACTCGCTTTGATATGAACCTCAACACGTACTATCCATAGCATAGCCACCCTCCAACTCCATCTATACATTTATAGCACTTTCAACTACAACACATTTTTGGATACACTGAGTGGTTACTACTAGCTCGCAGCAACGACAGACAGAAAGGATTCGCTCAAAGCCGAAAATTTGAGTTTATAGGAAACCGAAACAATATTTATATATCATCTAAGGAAAAACAACAAGATTTCATAATGCAGGGATACGGTTACGTATATATATATATATATAT
>NC_068993.1:47746704-47747350 GCF_001194135.2 Octopus bimaculoides
CATGTATATATATATATATATACATGTATGAGTGTGTGTGTATGCATAAGCATATATTTCTGTGTGTCTCTGTTTGTCGCTCCATCGCTTGACATCGGATGTTGGTATGTTTACGTCCCAGGCTCAGCAAAAGAGACCGATAGAATATGTACTAGGCTTACTAAGAATAAGTCTTGGGGTCGATTTTCTCGACCAAAGTCGCTGCTCCTGCATGGCCGCAATTAAATAACTGAAACAAGCTAAAGAGTGAAAATCGGTGCTAAAAGCAATGCTCCATCATGGCCGCATTCAAATTACTGAAACAAAAAGTATTAAAGAATACTTTCAGTGAAAATATATACCTGTGTGTTATCTGCCTCGCTTGCAATAACATTCAAGTAGAAATATGCGTTTGTGAATAAGTATATTGTACCTGTACGTGTGTGTGCGTGCGCGTGGTTATATTTCTAAGACGATTATATATAATCCCAACTACAAAGGTGATTGTGTGTGCAAGTGGTATTGAATATATTAAATAAAGGACTGTACATACGTTAGTCCGTATAATATTTGTCTGGTAAAATGTGAGAGTTTAATCAATGGTATATTGAGGAATTTTGCTGAAGGCTATTTACTGAACGTTATATATATATATATATATATATAT
>NC_068993.1:47747681-47749688 GCF_001194135.2 Octopus bimaculoides
ATATATATATATATATATATATATATATATATATATATATATATACGCACATCCAGACACTAACACACTCACACACACACACATACATGCATACACATGTACACAGGCACGGACACACACACATATACGTCATAAATATTTATTACTGTTTGTATATGTGATGCCAAGTGTATTTGGGTGCGCTGAGATTTTTATTAGATTTTCCGCAATATTTCATTCTAATTAGTCACTTTTAATGAAGCAAACAGATAATTACTGTTTGCTCTAAACACTATTTTTTAATACGTTTATGATGCAATATTTCTTGTAGTTGATATTGTTGTTGTCTTCATCGTCATGTGTATTGTTCTTGATATTGTTGATGCGAAGCTGGTGTTGATTTCACGCTTGTTGTAATTATATCTTTTACTTTTCTAATATGTATTTATATATATATTTTTTTTATATTTACAGATGCTATTATTATTGTTGTTTGCTGTTATTGTCCTATTACTGCCGGTATTATTCAATTGTTTTCTGATTCATATTGTTAATCTACTTTTCTTTTTCGTCGTTTCCTCTTTGCCTCCGTTTTTCTGAACACAATGATCATCACATTATCCTCATCTAACTCATCTTTATCATTCTTCTCGGTGTTCCTCCTCAATCTCGATATCATCTTCATCTACACAAACGTCATCATCGCCTCCATTATCATCTTTGCCCTCATCATCCTCAATTAGCAGTGTATTCATCATCGTCGTAGTCATCATTCATTTGCAACGGTATTAATATCATTTATTATTATTATTATTATTATTATTATTATTATTATTATTATTATTATTATTATTATTATTATTATCATTGTTGTTGTTATTATTATTCCTCCGTAACACAGTGTGAGTAAATATGCACGCGGGTTCTTTAGTCATCTGTTAAGTCACAACAAAGTATTCAGATATATAATACTTTCCTTAAGATGTGCACTTTGCCCAATACGGCTGCTTTTTGCAAGACATCAGTCTTACGTGGGATTTACAGTTGCCTAAGTTGGATGGAGCCCAACGCTTCGATCACCACTGGTATCACTTTTACATTATCTTCTCGCATCTCATACAGTCTTGCCATTGCCACTTTCAATTCAGAGTAATTGGTGGTTTTTGCAACCTCTTTACTCACAACATTCACGTCATTTGGTATGGCAACATTTATAATCTCTCAGACATGACAATATCCGGCCGACGCTGTTCGAGCACACGATCCGGCTGAAGATCATAATCCCAGAGTATCCTTACTTTTCCATCCTCCTACATGCCTTTGCTTGGTACATGCTCATACCAGTCCTCTGCTACATGATATTGGTATTTATGGCATAAGAGCCAATGAAGATACACACGCAATTTATCGTGGCAACGCTTCTATTCTTTTTGTGCCAGGCTCTTGCATACACTTACTTGGTTAGTCACATTTGCCACACTCTTTCCACAGAGTATGCATTTCTCGGTGTCAGAAGTTTTATAGAATTTATACTTCACTGACTTAGTAGCGAGACCTGGGTCTTGTGCAGCAATGATCAGGCTTTCGGTGGTACGCTTCACATCATCTCGCTCAAGCCATGCCCTTAGCATCCTGTGTTGTTGTTGTTATTATCATTATAATTATTATATTATGATTATTATTATTATTATTATTATTATTATTATTATTATTATTCAGTAGTTTTATTTTTATAACGTGCTTTCACTTCACTACCGAGCGCAGCTCTGTGCGCCTTGGGTATGTGCTGTGGTTTGCTGTGGTGCTCTTATGTTTACTGTATTGAAAGTGTTTTGCGTAGGATGTGTGCAGTACCCAGTAGTGCAATTTTCTGTATGTTATATATATTTGTAAGTCCTGCTATTTGTGTTATGTATTTGTCTGAATATTTTTTTTATTATACCTAAGGTACCTACTATGATAGGAATTGTTTCTGTTTTTAGATTCCACATTTGAGTTATCTCTATTTCCAGGTCTTTGTATTTTGAA
>NC_068993.1:47750079-47750591 GCF_001194135.2 Octopus bimaculoides
GTGACCTTTTCTGGCGTGTGTTTATACCATCTTTTTTCTGTTGTTATTCCATAATATTGGCATAGCTTCCAGTGTATATAGGTCCCAGCTCTGTCGTGTCTGTGGATATATTCCTTCTTCTTCTTATTATTATTATCATTATTATTATTATTATTATTATTATCATCATCATCATCATCATCATCATCATCATCATTATCATTCATTATTATTCGTAGTAGTAGTAGTAGTAGTAGTAGTAGTAGTAGTAGTAGTAGTAGTAGTAGTAGTAGTAGCGGCAGCAATAATATTTTCAAGCATAGAACGAGGCAACGCCGTCAAGTGCTCGCAATCCTGCACCCTGCGTTTTACAGACTCTTTACTGGCTAGTAAGCACGGCAACGTCCCTAGCGAAAAATCTGGGCCTCAACGAAAACCAACTGGCTTGTCTTTTCTGGTGGGGTTATTCTGTTGCCATCTCTTTCTTTGTTTTTATTCTTTCCTTCTTTATATATATATATATATATATGTAT
>NC_068993.1:47750601-47755420 GCF_001194135.2 Octopus bimaculoides
GAGAGAGAGAGAGAGAGAGATGTATGTATGTATATATGTATGTATACGTATATATCAACTTAAACACAGATTTAGATTTGAGTATTTAGTCTTGTCGGTCAAACAATGATATAGGGATATCTTGATATATTAGGTAGATACATTCAGATAAAGGTTCGTGATATTCCGAAACAAATACATAGAACTAGCTGTTTGAATATTCCAACTAAGTGTAATCTTTAGGAAAGTGTCAATATTATGAGTTCATTGTAGAAGTTCGTAGAGTATATAACTACATAGTATATAAAGTCTGAAAAATCTTAAATCATTGCAATATAATTACTATATTTAAGAATTGCTCAAAGAAAATTCCGATATTGCAAATGATGTGACATGTAAGTCTTCAAAATTCATGAAGTCTTTAATTTCAGGAAGACTATTATCTGCTAGATAATCATATTGCGCAAGAAGTAGGATAGTGAATTTATAAACGTGTAATATCTAACTCTTTACTCTTTTACTTGTTTCAGTCATTTGACTGTGGCCATGCTGGAGCACCGCATTTAGTCGAACAAATCGACCCCAGGACTTATTCTTTGTAATCCTAGTACTTATTCTATCGGTCTCTTTTGCTGAAGCGCTAAGTTACGGGGACGTAAACACACCAGCATCGGTTGTCAAGAAATGTTGGGGGGACAAACATATACACACACATACAAATATATATACATATATACGACGGGCTTCTTTCAGTTTCCGTCTACCAAATCCACTCAGAAGGCTTTGATCGGTAGAGGACACTTGCCCAAGGTGCCACGCATTTGGACTGAACCCAGAACCATGTGGTTCGTAAGCAAGCTACTTGCCACACAGCCATTCCTACACCTATCAAATAATTCTATCGATATACAATGAGGAAATTCTAATTGCAACCTGCATTGAATATTGTTGTTTAATGTGAATAGAATACAACGTGTTCTTCTGTACGAGTAGATTTTTTTCATATTTTTGCACAAATCCAGCGGTTAATATATTTATTGGTAGTGAGCAAAGAAGTCGATTACATGGACCCAATATTCAACAAGTATTTTATTTTACTGTCCCTGAAGGGATGAACAGCAAATTTGATTTAACAGAATACGAATTCAGAAAGTGAACTTCCCAAAGAAATGCCGTTAAGCGTTTTGTCCGACATGTTAACGATTCTGCCACCTCGTTGCCTTCTGTGCAAATATATTGGCTTCAAATTTGAACCCCGAACGGGGTGATAGGCAAAGTTGACCTCGGCAGAATTTGAACTCAGAACCTAAAGATGGACGATATAGCGCAAAGCATTTTATCCCACGTGTTAACGATTCTGCCGGCTCGTTATCCTCTGCGCAAATAAATTAAATTGTAATATGCACTGCTCCTATGTGTGAAACAGTTTGTAGAAGGCATTTATAGAAAGCAATAAAATTTCGAAACAGTCTTCACTAATCATATTTTGATGCGTTTTCAAATATTTGCTGGACATAAATTTCAGCTCTGCTTAAAGTTTAAACCACTCAACAAAAGGAAATTTCGTGCGTAGATGTTAGATGCAACCTAAGAGATTACTATAAGAGTTAAGCTTTTGCAGCTTGTTCTAATTACTACACCTCCAGGCTAAAGCAATTGCACGTACGACGAGAATATAAAATGCAAAAATAATAACGAGTAAGCACACACACACACACACACACACACACACACACACGCACACACACGCACACACACGCACACACACACACACACACTCACACACACACACACACATGCATATATATAAAATTAACAGAATAAGATAAAAATTCAAGGCTGTGAAAGATTTCAGAACATTTATAAATGAAAGGTCTTACGGCTGTTTCCGGGATATTTCATATATCCCTTCATCGGAGACGTTGTGAGAAGATGGTTAATCAATAGTTATACTAGATAAGATATGAAATAGATAGTGACGTGGATGTATGAAAATAGACGTGAGATATGCAGGGATATTGTATCTTTAGTCCCATTATTTAGGCAAAATGGTATATTTTCTCACACCTTCTCCGATGAAAGAGACGTGTGTGTGAATCTGACCGTGTGTGAATCTGAGGGGGGGGGGTATACTGAATAAAATCAAATCAGACAAAGTTGGAATTTCATTGATTAATATGTGTATACATACGTATATCAACTTAAACATAAGCTCAGATTTGAATATCTAGACTTGTCGGTCAAATAATGATGTAAGGATTTCTTGATATATCAGTTAGATGAATTCACACAAACATACACACACACACATATATATATATATACATATTCATAGAATAACAATAACAATAAACGCAACATCACATAGTAACAAAGCTAAATCACGCAGAGTAAAGCCGCTTGGCAAAGATTGACCTTGACTACTGCTGTGCATGCGCACTACGTTTTAAGTCACTTCTACCTCACTTCCGCTGGCTGTTTACAGCAGTGCTTAGAAAGAAGGTATGTAGCGTGTGATCGTCGCATTGACCATAACAGAGAAAGTTTTCATGGCGATATCTGCACAGAGACCTGCGCAAAGTTGCCGAAAGTTTATGTAGAGAAGTGTATGTAGAGAAGTGTATGTAGAGAAGTGTATGTAGAGAAGTGTATGTAGAGAAGTGTATGTAGAGAAGTGTATGTAGAGAAGTGTATGTAGAGAAGTGTATGTAGAGAAGTGTATGTAGAGAAGTGTATGTAGAGAAGTGTATGAGCCGCACAAATGTGTACGAAGGGTTCATACGGTTCCAAGATGGCCGAAAAAGAGTCGATGTTGACAAACGTTCTGAGAGACCCACAACCAGCAGAACTGGGAAATACATCGCAGACGTGCGTGCAACTGTGAGAAGTAATCATCGAATAACGATCCATTAGATATCAGAGAATATGCAGATTAGATAGGGTCCATTATAATTCAAGATTTGGATATGAGAGGCATGTCTGCTAGGGTTGTGCCAATACGGCTTTCAGTTGACCAAAAAAAAAAAAAACACTCGGGATTCAACTGACCAAGATCTTGATTTTTTGGGGAACAATGAAAACTTTGCGTCGGCCTCTGAGTAGGTATCGATGCAGATTACCTGCTCAACTTTCTCTGACATGTTCAATGTTACGATCACACAGCACACACTTTCCTTCCAAGCACTGCTGTAAGCAGCGGGAGTGAACTAGAACGTTAAAAACCTAGTGTGCAGTCACAGCACAGCTGAAGGTTACTCTGTGCCAGCAAATTTACTCCGTGTTATTTAGCTTCGATACTATGGCAACAAGCCGGATACTTATTGATCATACCACGTGGTCTAGATAATAGAAACACCTTAAAATTTCAAACAAATTAATTTTTATGTGGGGTATGGACTCGTACAGCGTTTGAATTGTTTCCAAAGTTATATTTGTCCATTCTTCAGCTAAAACAGTCTCCAGTTCTTGTAGTGATGATAGTGGAGGATATCAACTCACTTGTTGTTGTTTTTTTTTTTTCTAAAATGCACCATAATTGTTCAATAATATTGAGATCTGGGGACTGTGGTGGCCAGATAAGATGTTCAACTTCACTAGAATGTTCCTTGTGCCATTCAGTAACAACTTTAGCTATGGTGCATTATCATCCTGAAAGATTGCGTTTCCCTCCGGAAACAGTTCCACAAACATAGAATGGATTTGATGAAATAAAATGATTAAACAATCTTGACTATTAATTCTGCCATGATAAGAAACCATTGGGCCGGTCGATTTCCAAGATATAGTCCCCCAGATCCCCACAAACCCTCCTCTACGTTTAACAGTTGGAAGAAGGCAGTCTGGGTCAGATGATTCATTTGGCTGTCTTCAAATGTTCTCGGGTGGTGGTCGGAAATGAAGTAATTGATGACGCGTCCGAGAATATAACATTTTTCCACTGCTCTAAGGACTAATTCTGTAGGTTTTTACTCCACTTTAAACGCTTTGGAACTTTTGTTTTTGAAACTAAAGGTTTTCTGCTTGCAGCCCTCCCGTGAAATCTAGCTTTGTGTAGCTCCCGGGAAACAGTTTTTGTGAAAACAAGGTTCTCAAGATGGTCATTACGCTCTGCAGAAGTTTTGAGAGCTGTACTTTTGTGATCCTTTCTAACAATTTGCGTAAGATTTCGACGGTCCCTATCTGAAAGTTTTGGCTTTCTTCCAGAGCTTTCGATGAGGAGATTATTCCTTCTTTTTCAAAGCTTGTCATTACTTTCGAGACAGTACTTCTTGGTACACTAAACATTTCGGCTGTTATTGTTACGCTAGCGCCTGATATAAGGGCTCCAACAATTTGACCTATTTGAAAGTCCGATATAATTTTAATGAATTTTAATAACTTTTTTGTGATGATATCTGAAAAGAAACACCAGTTTTAGCAAAATATATTAAGCAACACTAATGATAAATCAAAACACATAAAAGATAAAAAAAGGTTTTGATTGTTATATAGATATTTCAAAATTATGATGTTATGATGCTAGGTGTTTCCATTATTTTGTCCAACCCATATATATATATATATATATATATATATATGACAGTTATATACTTATTTACTATATAGGGATTATTTACTATTGGAAATATTACATTTGTTTCTTTCAATATAGAAATTAATCGCGAAGGAATTGAAGCTTATGAATCATGAGAATTAAAATAATTTTTTGTTAGCACATTCAGATACATCGTAAAATTACCAAAAAAATTTGCGATTGAAATTTTAAAAGTCATTCGGAAAAATTTAATGAAGTCAAGATGTTGTACTAAATGACCCGCATAATCTTATTGCATTGGTCTCT
>NC_068993.1:47755537-47762994 GCF_001194135.2 Octopus bimaculoides
ACACACACACACACACACACACACACACACACACACACACACACACACACACACACACACACACAAAGAGACAAAGATCAGTAAGCACATGCATACATACATCTCATCCGTGCGTACATAGATACATCGATAGACAGACAAAGAGTCAGACGCCCAGACAAATAGATAGACAGGCATTCACTCGTGCGCCGCGTACACATACTGAATGTTATCTGGTTAGACGCTAATATCTTAATTCGTTTGATTACACAATATATTTAACGTAGTGCAAATATTGTGAAATATTTTGGAACCTTGCCCATTGTGAATCCAATATAAATGAACTTCAATTATTAATCAAGAAGCTGTGACAATATATTATTTAAGCTAGTTACAATTCCTCGATGTATGGTTATTTGTGTGATACACACATATAACCGCATAGCATCTTACACAACACATACATACATACAGATTTCAAATTTTGGCACAAGGCTAGCCTGTTCAGAAAAGGTGGATAAGTCAATTATATTAAACCCAGTGAACAACTGGTATTTTAAGGACCTCCGAAAGGATAGACGAAAAGTCAACCGCGGTGGCATTTGAACTCAGAACGTAATGACAGACGAAATTGCGCTAAGCATTTTTCCCGGGGTCCTAACGATTCTGCCTGCTCGACGCCTTAATACGTACTTCCCAAGACAGTCGATCAAACTTCAATGCATTTTCTCATTTTAGTATCTGATACACAGACCGCGGAACTTAGTAATAAATAATTGAAATCCCCCTTATGCACAGCTGCGCGTATACACAATATGACCCAGATATTTGCCGCGACTGGAAAGAGATATGACCATACATCATTAACGTTTTTAACTTGTATTGTACTCATTTGTATTCATTGACAGTTTAGTATTGTGATATTCATGAAGGTAGTGAGCTGGCGGAGTCGTTATCACACTGGAGAGAAATGACTAGCAGCATTTGGCCTGTCTTTAGGTTCTGAGTTCAAATTCCACCGAGGGCGACATTGCTCTTCATATTTTTGGGATCGATAACATAAGTACCAGTTGAGCACTGGGGACGATTCAATCAATTTACACTATCCCTGACATTGCAGGCCTTGTGCTAATATTTTTTAACGAATATTACACTTTCAAACGAAAGAGTGCCAAAAAATAACTTCCTTTGGGACACAGGCGCGTGCGTGTACACACACACATACACACACACGCGGTAAAACGTTTGTACGAATTACGTTATTTCTTACTGTGTGCACACGCAAAATTACACCTCAAATTCAATTGAAATGACATTTTTCTATTCTGTAATTCGAGTTTCCGATGAGCGTATTTAAAATGCTGATTTTCGATATAAACTAAAACGGAAGTTTTCCCAGAAATCTTTCCTTTACCTGTTTCTTGCAGCTCTTAGGTGATATTTACGCCCCTACCTTTATTCTTTCCGTAAATTTCTTCCGATTCCTATGTTTTCGATGCAGGAAATTAGAATTTCGTCCAAAAAACGCTTAATCACTATTTTATTTTTCTCCATGTCCACCGCAATTTCTTCGTTATTAAACTTTTCTCCAATTGTTTTTCTTCGTAATCCACGGAAAAAAAATTGAGTACGAAACATTAAGAAATTTATTCTTCAATTTTTTATAAAGAAACACTAAAATTACCTTCTCAAAGTTCCACAAATCACCTCATCACTTTCAAAAGCTACAAACACCCAATGTTTCACTTGTAGCTTTATAGAAAAATGGGGAAATTTCTACAGAAATAATGTTGCTTACCTGTTGTTTCTAGTATGACAGGTGTTCTGGTGGTGGCCTTGTAGTTTTTACATCTGCTATTTCAGTACAATTCTACGCATGTGTGAAACATAAGACGAAAGTGAGCCACAGGGAGGTTTCAGCTTTTTGAAAGCGGCTCGTTGATGGGTGGGTAAGAAAAATTAAACGTTACAAAAATATGTTTCCCAGTTTCGTAAACACTGTGTTTTTCTACGGGAATAAAAAAAAGTTACAAATTAGGAAATTGCGGTGGGGACAGGGGGAATTAAAATTTTGAAAACGGGATTTGGGGGCAAAATCATATTAAGCCCCATTTTATAGTAGTTTCTGGTCTTTCTTAAGAACAGAAAGCACCCTCCCCCGTCACTTTTAAACAGACAATAACTTCGGTTTCGCCAGTTCACTATATTTACGTGTATATATATCATAAATATGCATATATATATACATACATATATACATACACACGTACGTACATGGCGAGAGAGAGAGGGAGAGAGCGAGTTTTATATATATATATATATATATATATATATATATATATATATACATACATAATTACATAATTACATACATACATACATACATACATTCTTACATATATATATATATATATATATATATATATATGTGTGTGTGTGTGTGTGTGTGTGTGTGTGTGTGTGTGTGTGTGTATATATATATAAATGCATAGCACCTTGTACATGTATATAATACGATATAGATATATACATGTGTGTAATTGTAATGTTTAATATGGTGATAACCTTATCGAACACCCGAAACCTTTTGTCTGCTTTCATGGCGTTATAAGTAGACATTTTCTGTCAAATATGTTCATAACATATTCTATAATAAATATATAGGGCGTCTGAAAGGATTAAGTTAATCCAAGGTAATTTCTTTTCTAATAAGCTGTACATATTCATTAGGCTATTCGTGAAATATTAATATTCGTTTCTAGTTAAGTAATTTTGCTTCTATGTACACCAATTTAGTAGTGAAATCTTACCCGTGTTATCTTGCACGTCAAATCATCGTTTATCTTCTGATTGATGGCATTGTAAAAGAAATATTACACCATACTCTTTAAATGCTGCATAAGTAAGTTTAGGTAGCTAGGGCGATAGATTCAGGGTTTCAACCCACAAATAGGTATACCATGCGAGGAACATGTCGTGACTTACAGATTCAATATCATTAACTGGTCAATTACTGAAATATGTAATCTTGACAGAAATATACGAAAACCGTTGAGAACGCATAGAATGCACCACCCTAAGTCAGATATAGAACGACTTTACCTGCAAAGAAAAGAGGGTGGCCGTGGACTTTTTACAACTGGAATTAACATTGAAGATTACCACTATTGGCCTCAACACCAACCTGAAAAACTCTGATGACTGAATGTTAAAACTTATTTTCAAGCATGAAAACAAGTAAGCATCATACTCATTAACAAAACAGGCAAATGCATCACGATGCAATTCTTTAACAATCGATCGTAAGCTCTGTAACTGTTGTTCATTCTTTGCAAAGAGCTTTAAATCATCCATGTAAAAGAGATGATTTATATTTTTATCAAACATTTTATAACCGTACTGTACATCATTGAGCGATTTCGAGAGAGGTAGTATGACTACACAAAAGAGGAGGGGAAAATGCCACATGAAATTTTTACATCTCCAGCATTGTGAAATTCATTGTCACTGTTCAAAGTCAGTGTGGTTCTCTATAATCTCATATTTACAGACAAAACGTTTCGCAGAGTAGATGCTATTTTATACATTTCCAAACATTTCTTAATCCCGCTATGTGGTAGACTATCAAAAGCGTTCTCATAGTCTCTCCAGGCTATTGACAAGTTTTTTTGTCGTTTGTGACAATCTTCCAAGGTCATCCTATTGATGAGCAGCTGATCTTTACAACCATAGGATCCACGTTTACATCCTTTCTTTCATCACTAGTGAATATGCCACTTTCTATTAAAAAACTATAGGTATACTCAGTCAGGACAGATGTTAGCGTTTTATACATTGTTGTTAAGCAGGTTATGGGTCTATAATTTTTGGTTCATTTGTTTCTTCATTTCTGGGATATAGGAATGTTACACCATTAACTAGCCAAGAGGGAATCATACTAGGTTGTTGCAAAACCTTGTTGTAATGTTTCGTTAGCAGTTCGTGACTCTCTGGGAAGGCATTCAAACTGAAGTTAGGAATTTTATCCTTTCTTGGGGACTTTCATTTGCTTGACTTCCTGAGAGCAGATCTTACATCCTCCAACTTTATACCCTCCCACTTTTGCTCTTTTATGGAGTCTAAGTCTGCAGATATTCTATCCATGCAAGGAGCATTGTGTTTTTTCTTCTGCCCAAATTTTATTCAAAAACTCCTGCACTTCTTTTGATGGGACAAATTTACTGTAACTGTAAAACTATGGTGGGTTATTTTGAACATACTGTTTTCCTTGAAGAATCCGTTGCGCTTTTCATACCTTACTATGCAGTCAGTTTTAGCACTTACCTTTTGCTTGACAGTTTCTCCAACACAACCACTCTCTGTGGTTTGTCTTCGTATCAGGTTTTGTTTTCCACTAACCTCGATATATCGCGCAGTTTCCAAAGCAGCACTTTCGCGACTTCACCTCATCGTCAGAACATATATCCACCTGGAGAATACCCACAGAATGGCTACAGAGCATCAAATAAACGAGTTGGACAGGAAAACAAAAAAACTCTTACCCATGTATGGTGATTTCATATTAAGAAAAACAGCATATGAACTTGCAGGTAGGGCCCAGTAAGAATTTTCTTCAGATCGAGTAGCCCATCCCGCTCAAACGGTCCATGAATAAAGATTGTTTAAGCTTGTTGAACGAAACAGCCGTGTTTCCAGAGGTGACTTATTCAAACGCCAAAGAGTTCCTCTCAACACATGGATATGATGTTTCCCCACTACTTCTGCTTGTGATCAGAGATGCACATATCGTCAACCACTAAGGGACATGCTCAACTGGTATTGAGCAGAATATTTTCCATAGCCCATATTCTATAAGGTGGCGATAAGGTGGTATCTTCAGCACGCAGGGCAAGAGGCTTATCGACATTTCGTCTAAAATTACGTTATGATCTCAAATTATGCCCATCAAAATCAAGACGATTTTCCATTTTATCCACTCGGGTCGATAAATTAGATAGATTACCTGTTAAGCATTGGGGTCGATGTTATCGATTACCATCCTCCCCTAAAATGTTAAGACCTTGTGCCTTTAGCAGAAACGGTCATTATTATTATTATTATTATTATTATTATTATTATTATTATTATTATTATTATTGTTATTAATATATTGCAGTAATATTGACTTTTGCATTTCAGCTATATGGATTCCATAATTACTTGTCATCTATTAATTGGATGTAATCAAATATTTCCTACCCCAGGGTATTTTACCACATCAGACTATTTTAGTAATCGTTATACTATCAATATCAACGTTCTAAATCATATTTCTCTACCTTCACTTTTGTTTCAAAAACGATATATAGAGATGGTTTAAGTGACAAACAGCGATAGCTCTCTGTTATTCGCTGTGTTCTCTGCAGGGATATAATGATTAGATATCTGCTACAACATCTCGGAGATTGTTATCGAAATTTACTCAGATTTCATGGGAGAGTCTTTATAACTTAATATGAAATAAGACGGCTGATGGATCAACTTACACTCACGCAGCGTGAGGGAATATATGCGGTTAGGGGAAACATATAACTGAAGTTGGGATTGTAGAAGAATGATATAATGCACACGCATATATACCTGAATATATATATATTGGGTTTATGAGAGGTAATGGTTTTTTATCTCATTCTGAAAGAAAGTTTCTAAGTATATATATATATATAATATATGATATATATATATATATATATATATATATATATATATATATATATATGATGAATTTTAGCCCTTCTATCACGAATAGTTTTTTGATGCGATGTGGGTGTTCGTTGGCGTTATTTTCTAGCCAGAATTGAATTGCTTCTATTCCTAGGTTGTGGGGGACACCAGTAGGATGTTTTTGTTTATTGTTTCAGGGAGGTGATTGAGTATATCCAGGTTGTCCCTTATGTAGCTTTTAGCATGCTTGAGGAATGGTTTTAAGAGGGTATCTAAAATGTTACTGAGGCAGTGGGTTCTGCATGCGGGACCTGCTATTATAGGTCTCAATTTGGAGTAGGGACTTTATGTCTGGTTATCTTGCATCCGTTACTTATTTTCTCACTCTAGTATATCTTGGGAATACCGTAGAATTGACTAGTTTTACTTTTGAAATTGATCATGTAGTCATATTCTTTGTCGGTGAGCCCTTCTCATGGATTTTAGGTCTCTCATTATTTTCTGCTGACTGTAGTGTTGGGCCTTTTCATAATATGTTGTATCTTCCAATATGGATAGTATTAGGGTTATATAATATACCGTGTCTTGATCATTTCTGTGAACACATCTCGAATTACCCATATCAAGGTATGAACAAACATAAGCACAAAACCAGACTTCAGCAAAAAAGAATAGGCTGAGCTGAACAAATTAAAGGATGACAAAAGAATAACAATCAAAGAAGCTGATAAAGGGATTACACTCTTAATAAACAATACCTCTAGTACTATCCTGCATATTGAAAGACACAACATATTATGAAAAGGCCCAACACTACAGTCATTCTTTTTTTAATAACTGTGTATATATATATACATATATATACGTGAGTAAGAGTAGGTGCACGCGCACGAGAATCTATATAATTTTCCCTTACCCACAATTATATCTACTTAGCAGCAGTCTAATATGGTGGGCTGGTAAGTCGGCAAGTTGGCAGAATTGATATCACGCTTAATATTTCGCCCGTCTTTACGATCTGAGTTCAAATTCCAGCGAGGTCGACTTTGCCTTTTAACCTTTTGGGGTCAATAAAAAATGTACCAGTTGAGCACTGGTGTCGATGTAATCGATTTATCCTCTCCACCGAAAGTGCAGGCCTTGTAGTAAAAGTTGAAAGGAATATTAAAAGCTTGTAGCCGAGTCATAGGTATAAAAACAACTTCAAGATTTCTTTATAGATATAGTGTCTCTTACCGTTCACACCGTTTCCGCAAAGGATAATTTATTAATAAATATAGTTCATAAAAATAAAAATATATTAATTCCAAAAATTACAAACCAAATGATAAACTGGAATTTTATTTTAAAGTGATTCAACCAGAAAATTCCAAATTTAAAGAAAGAGAATATAGCCGCAATTTAAAGTTTTAAATATAACATTTTGTTCCATTAACTGAGAAATTGATCATGTCATATACATTATACCAGTATGTCTAATATGAATTATAAGTAAGAAAACAAAATGAATATGAAACAACAAAGCAGGAAAATAATATATAGAGTGACCAGAAAGGAAAGACGGATAATATAAAAACTAAACAGTTTTAATTTGCATTAATTGATGTGGCTTCTTCCCTTCAGTGACCAAGTCGAAAAAGTACGGTGAGATGTTAAAACGTTGACAGAGCAAATTAAGACTAAACTGCGAATTTCAATGAAAATGTTCGTGTACTTATATACGTGTGCGTCCGCGTGTATATACAAGTGCATATATATATATATATATATATATA
>NC_068993.1:47763476-47765899 GCF_001194135.2 Octopus bimaculoides
TATATATATATATATATATATGTATACAGCTGGTAATTAATTTATCGACCCCAAAATGATGAAAGGCAAAATCGACATCGGCGGAGTTTAAACTCAGAACATAAAGACCAACGAAATACCGCTAAGCATTTCGCCCGGTGTGCTAACGTCTTTACCAGCTCGCCGGCTTAGACCAGTATAGATAAGTTAGATAACGCTGCTTCATGAGATTACCTTAGGTTTCACGTCCTTAAAAGGCTTAGCTTTATGGCGTATCATAAGTTTCGGAAACCAGTTGTTTTAAGGCCTCTCTATCTAGTAAAACCTTAAGCCAACAGGGTTTGGAATATGATGACAAGTCGTGAAACTAAGCCAGTTAGGGACGTGAAACCTAAAGTAATCATATTATCTAACGTTAATATATACACACAGATGTACACGCGCACACACACACACACACACACACACACACACATACACATATATACGTTGTAATTCTTATAAGTGATGATTGTAGAACACGCTTTATTACATGTTACTAAAATTCTTTCACCGCATCATTAACAGCTGTTAATTTCTGAGTGTTACACGTTTGATACACAATATATTATACAACAGTAGCTGTAGACATATCCATCGTACGAGTAATCAGAGCCAACACACTGCTATATCAGCTTCAGTTTTTTCACATTTGATACTCGAACAGAAATTCTATTTTGAATGTTACTTTGGCAAAATGAAAAAAAAGAAATACAAGGAGATACAAACGAGAAAAAATAAAACTAAATTTTATTATGGGAATTGAAAAGGGAGTTGAAAAAATAATGTCAAAGATAGCGTAAATCCCGCAAATATGGAAAAAACTATAATAGTGGAATACCATAATCATGGTAATCCAAATGGTTCTAACACAAGTAATAATACTCACATTAATATAGATAATGTAATAACGACGTGAATGCTGTAAGCCTTATTAATAATGAAATTGTGGGTAACAGCAATGATAAGAACGGATATATCCATATTAGTAACAACAACAGTGCAAACAAGATTAAAAACATAAAAAGAAAACCACAAGTAGTAACCTAGTTGGAAATTGTACGGTCAAAAATGTAACGGTAGAGATAGGAAATTATGTCGTCTGGCAAACAAATGTTTGCAACGAAACATTGTATACAAATGTACAGTGAGAACGACAGAACATGTATATGCATATATGTTGGTGCAACAAGCGACCTTTTCAAGAATCGATGGAGACTTCAATTTGCATCATTTAGAAACATCAAAAAAAGACATTGCATATCATACTAATCTTGAGACTCAAACAGAAAAGGATCCAATACATGACTTGGTCAGTCATACGGAATGCATACCCGTAATAGTTTGCATCTATGTGAAGTTGTTTGGTTAAAATTCAAACAGTTATAGGTTAGATGTTTTTGTCATTACGTATAAATGTATATATCTTACAAGGTGTAATTATAGAATGAATATTGAACGTATTTCTACGGTTGTATTATTATACATGAATAGATATATCATGGTATACAGAACCATGTATGTCTTTACGAACAAACCTTATAAGTTTACCATATAGGATTGAATTCCTTTTTTAAAGTATTAACTTATAATTCCAAATAAATGGATATAAATAGGAACAAAATATTAATATATGAACATGATTGTAGGCTTCATGAGTAGAATAGAATTATTGCGTACACATTCATGAGAATGAAAATTGTGAGAGTATGTTTGAATAAATACATGAATGCATATACACGTGTATATACATTAATGTTTTAAATAAGTATATTTATATATATTATACGTGTGTGGAAGTAAATTTATTAGTTTAATAGCCTCTCTTAGCGACTTGAAAAGCAACAGGATATAGACTGCGGTGGTGATGCTATATGTATGAAATTAATCTGTAAGGTGGAAGTTTTGTATCCAGCTGCAGAAAGGAAGGCAGCATATGTTACTGGTGTTCTTTGAAGTGGAACATTAACAGACACAAGAGACGGGTAATCGTCAAAGGTTATCCTTTTATGACATTATTATCTTGGAGTGTTCTTGTTCCTAAAATTCCAGACATGTCTGGGGTTAAAGGTCTAATGGATATGCAGTTTCTTTAATCGTTTTTTTTTTATTTCCCTTATTCTTTCATTCTTTCGCTTGTTTCAGTTATTTGACTGCGGTCATGTTGGAGCACCGCTTAGAAGATTTATTTTTTAGTCGCAAAATGGACTTATTTTTTAATGATTTATAATAAAAGCCTCTTCAATCAAATGTCTCTCATAAAATTCTTTTTCTTTATACTACTCAATTATTTACGGATTTCCACATGTATAACCAGCAAGAGAAGTGCTGCTATATTATAACATTTGTTAGCCAACACCCCATTGGAAACCACACTATACTTTCTTACACAGGTCATATATATA
>NC_068993.1:47767233-47768010 GCF_001194135.2 Octopus bimaculoides
CACACACACACACACACACACACACACACACACATATATATATATACACTACGTTATATGACGGCGTATAATGCAACTGGCTGTACAAGACGACCCCCAGGATTTTCATTTAAAATGCGGGTTTTGAGGTATACGCGCTGTATAAGACTACCCAGAGATTTCGTGGGAAATAGCTCAAGCGCCGAACGTGCGATATTCATAGCGAAAGGGCTCGGGTGAGTTGCAGTTTCCCCAGCGACCCCAGAAGCTACTGCTTCTCTGGTTTTCCAATAATAGCATTCTAACTATGTTTCAATCAGTAAAGTTTATATGCAACAATTCTGCAGTCTTGAGTGTTTAAAATTTATCCAGTGGCAAAATATTGTGAATTACCTACTATAATATACATCAAACGTAACCTGGCTGATGTGCCGTAGTGACGTCACTATTTTACGGGCTCTAACATGGTGTAAAGTATACCATAATTGCACGATTTACTTGTAATGGATTTACAGATGTACTTATGGTATTACTATTTTACTTTTAGTTTTTTTCAGTCATTTGACTGCGGTCATGCTAGAGCAACGTCTTTAGTCGAACAAATTGGCCTTAGGACTCATTGTTTGTAAGCCTAGTACTTATTCTAACGGCCTATGTTGCCGAACCTCTAAATTATGGGGACGCAAACGTACCAGCATCAGTTGTCAAGCGACGGTACGGGAGACAAACAGACACACTAACGCACACACACAAACACACACACACACACACAAACACACACACACACACACACACACA
>NC_068993.1:47768129-47772628 GCF_001194135.2 Octopus bimaculoides
TATATATATATAATGTATATAGGACAGGCTTCTTTCAGTTTCCGTCCACCAAATCCACTCACAAGGCTTTGGTCGGCCCAAGGATATAGTAGAAAATACTTATTACCTCCGCCTTAGCGAAGGCGGAAATATTGTTTACTGTCGCATTTCTATGTTTGTTTGTCCGTGGTGAAGATATCTCAAGGATCGATCTGGTGTACTTAAGAAAAGGACCTATCACGTTAAGAGAGCAAGAGATTCACCTAGGTAAACATCTGATGGTTGCTCGCCTTTGATACACTCGTAAAGCTCTCCCAGATCAAACCGGTGAAAAATTCAAAATGTTATGGACTTTCTTAGTGGCAAGTGCATCGTGTTGCATTTTAAGACAGAAAGTTTAGATTCTTTTTGTGCAGTACGGAATGCCTCTTTAGAGCTTTCTGTCATCAGGAAAAAGTGAAGGAGAAAAAAGGAGACTTTCCAGCCGATGTCTAGGGATAATATCAAGAAATCTGTGTGCTGTCAGTGATGCTAGACAGGCATTGTCTATTTAGTATAAGTTTTCTACAGGCAGAGGAGTGATGTCAGCTGCACCTGCTTCAGAGGCAGGTCAGCCGACGAAAACGTTCTAAACGCGACCGTTTATCGCCTAAGCATTACTGTCTTTGTGTAGTTATAGCGAAACACTTGCTATGAAGTGACGGATGAATTCGGCTATTCACTGACACTATCCTGAAGATCACCTCCTTTTATTCTCTTGGTCATGAAGGGCAGGGATATTCTTGTTTCTGGTGGCTATGTCGATAGAGGTTGTTTGGTGGACAACACTCATCAACGTTTTGAAGTTCCACTTGGAAAGAAAAGAGGAAGATTGTAAGTGGGGCACCCCACCAGCAAATATTTTGAAAAATGAATGAATGTAACGAGAATGAATCAAATGAATTGGTCCACTCTACGTATGCGCCCATTGGCTTAAAATTACAGACGAGAGAGAGGCGCTAGCAATGAAACTGTTTGTAAAGAGTGTGATTTGAGATCTGTGATATTCCTTCTTTGCCTTTGGGTGGCATTTCCACTGATGGGGAATATTTTTGTATAATTTACTAGTTAATTGTTGTTGTTTTTTTCATATATTTTTACAGGTGCTTATATAAATTCCCACTGCTTTTGTCGTTGTGTTGTTCTAAATGCTTTTGAAACCATACATAATACATTCTACTGTTGCTACCACTACTACTACTACTTCTTTATCCCTTCTTTTTTTCTTATAGCTATAATTGATAGTAGCAGGAGGTGCAGAAGCAGCTGCAGTAGTAGTCGTAGCAGCAGCAAAACTAGTGGTAGTCACACGAATTTAGTTTCAAACTGTTTTATTGTTGCATTCCTTTTGATGGTATTATTTGACGAAAGAATAACAAAGAATCTAGTGTTGCCGCTGTGGTTGTTACGCCTGCTGTTGGTGTAGTTGTTTTAAATATTTTTGTTGATATCACCTATTTTCCGAACAAATTGGCGGTAGTTAGCATAAATGTGTCAGCAGAATAACATATAAATCAACACCTTGAAGAAAAATGCGTTTGTTTACAAGAATATAAAAAAAATATTGTAAATATAATAAAAGTGAAACAAAAAATTGTATTCCTATTTGCTATTTATTCTTATGTATTGATTGTTATTATTGAAGTTGTTGTTGTTGTTATTGCTATTGTTGCTGTTGCTGTTGTCGATTAGACCCTAGTTAATCTAGATCTTAGAGACACATGAATAAACATCTCCATTTCAGTAATGGAATACCCTCGAAATCCACTGGCCTTTATTTTGCCCTATATTGCAACAGTAAGGCGATGAGCTGGCAAATTCATTTGCATGCACGTCGGCAACACTCTTTGGTGACATTTCTTCTGGTGCTTTACGTTATAAGTTCAAAATCCAACCGAAATCAACTTTGTTTTTTGTCCGTTCTGTGCTCATAAAATAAAATATCAGTCAAGTACTGGACTCGACATGCCCCCTCACAGAAAAACCCTTACTCTTGAAACCCACAAAGGAATTGTGACCCGTTGAGGGAAAATGATGTGACCTTGATCACTTATGCCCCATGGGAATCATGTAACAGGCTTTATGCCTCCTAGGGCTCGTGCAAAAGAGAAAATCAACAAGGAGACGTACAATGAAGGACATTTAGCTGCTATTTCTTGCATTTGGAATGAGCACTGATTGTCTTATTGGCATCTCATTGTTGTCGATAAAGTTGGTGCTGTTCTTTAAGGAAAAATGGTGATGTCGATTCTGAGGCTGACGATGAGAGTGATAATGATGGCAACTTTGAAGTTGATGGTGTCAATGATGTTGATGATAAAGATAATGGCGATGATGTGGGTGATTGATGGTGATGGTGACGATGATTTATGTGTATGAGGTTGATGGCTGTGGCGATGGTGTTTAAATAAATTGAAATATAAAATCCTCAAACACGACAGAAGACAAGTAGCAGTGTTGTTTACGGCATTTAGATAGCTTAATTGTTTCTGTTGGTAATTAAATTTGGGAATAAAAATTAAAGAAAATTTTACGCAGAGAATATAATAACACGAGCTGAATGGTGTGGGAAAATGCCAAGAGAAAGGATGTGTGAAAACAGAAAGAAAATGATGAAAAAATATATATATAACATAAATTCTTAGGATAAGAAATCGGAAAGAAAATAATAATATATGTAATAGAAGTTTTAACATAAACAATAAGTGGTTGAGACAAAAAAAAAACATGACAACGACGACAACGAAGACGACCACGACCACCATCATCATCATCATCCTCTTTATCGTTGTCGTCATCATCGTCATCATCGTTGAGGACATCATATGACGCAGATAAAAGAATGAGACAGAGATAAGGTAGATATGTAAAAGCAAACAAGCAAAGTGTTGGAAAGATACGTCGTTAAGAATTTGTGATATTGTAAGAAAATTTGTGAATTTGTGATATTGTAACTCATTTCATAAACAAGTCTTTAGTTTTATCTGACTAGGTGTGTGTGTGTGTGTGTGTGTGTGTGTGTGTGTATGTGTTTGTTAGTGTGCATGTATGTGTGCCTTTGTGTGTGTGAGTGTTGAACATATACACAAACACGCTCACACAGTCAAACATAAATAAAAACGTCAATTCACTTTTACGATAACAATACAAGTTTACATACGTACATACATACTTACATACATACATACATACATACATACATACATACATACATACATACATACATATATAACATATATGGATGCATACTGATACAAAATACGAATACTACCATTCACCACGTGAGGGATAACATACTGACCCATCCTCGGACATCTAGTCAAATATTTTACTGACCCGCAGAATTGAAAACGTCAGAATTTAGGCAAATATTAGAACACTAACAAAACGTGTAGGAAAAATTTTCGTAGGATTTGTATTCAGTTCAGATGGAATCTGAAATGCAGTTAATAGTACCCCCGAAAATGCAGCAATTAACACCAAAATCCACACCAACATGCAACATTTTGTAGTGTGCACTGAGAAGCAGCAGAAACATATGTAGGTACCTGCAGACTAACTGCAGAATAAAACTGGATACATAAATCCCTGCTTTCCTTAATTATATATTTATTTGTTGATGTGTTTTGATTGCGCTAAGCCATAGAGCTAGACCAATAAGATAAAACTTTATTAGATCTCCATATATTTCTAATTTTGCAGAAACATGCCAGATTAATATAGAGTTTAATATCGGCAGGCGGAGTGTGGAAGTTCACAGGTTCAATAACATCCATGGCCTTTTTATCAACAGTCTGTTGCTATAGCCTCGAATCGAGCAAATCCACGAAGCAGGTAACTATAGCAGCCAGTTTTCTCAATCGTACCTCGTATTGTAAAGGTGCAGTCACATGGCACATAGTTTCTCGTTATTCTGTTCGTGTGAACACGTTAAATAATGCCATGTCTCTAGGATGCCCATTCACATAAATGCTAACTGAGGTGATCTGTCATCTGCATCTCAACCTCGAACGACGAATGTCCAACACACACATAAATACATACATACAGTCATACATGCATAAATATATATATATATATATATATATATATATATATATATATATATATATACACACTCACATATATATGTATATATGTATGTATATGTGTATATGTGTGCGTGTGTATGTGTGTGTGTGCCTGTGTATGTGGGTTCGCTAGGGCTGTTGTCTTCTGATTCTGATATATATATATATCATTTTTTAAACACGAAACGTCTTGATAAGATTCTATATTCAAACGAAGAACGTACTATAATTTACTTTTCATGATGTATTTACTTTAAGTATGATAGGCAGATGACTATTTTAATATAACACTGAATCAGTTGCATATAATTAATTTATATCTATATCTCTCTATCTATCTACCAATATATATATGTATATATACGGAAAGCGAGAGGGGCTATTTATGTACGTGCATAATAATAATAATAA
>NC_068993.1:47773093-47778096 GCF_001194135.2 Octopus bimaculoides
CGGCGACGGGGTAATGGGTCATTGATGAAAATAAATCAAATCTGAAATGAGCAATAAGCGCTGATATGACACCATCTCACTTGGCGTAGGAGAAAGCTTGTCTCCTTTTTCAATCCTTTGATTTTTATTTCTAGCAATGCTGGGGCTCACTAACACCCTCCATCATTTTCTGACGACTATACTCGCTGCCTTTCGGTTGTAAACTGCGAATAGCCACCTTTGATATTTATATATAAATGTGTGAATCTATATATATATATGTATATATACGGAAAGCGAGAGGGGCTATTTATGTACGTGCATAATAATAATAATAATAATAATAATAATAATAATAATAATAATAATAATAATAATAATAATGATAATAATAATAATGATAATAAAAATCCTTTGTAAAACAGACAATAGGCCTGAACGTATTTCGCAGAGTAGCGTTAAACGTTTACACCGGCCTAACTGCTCCTCTGGAACTTATTTCATCAATCCAGAGAAGATGAACGGGCATACCTTTGAACGCACAGCATAAACATTTTGTCCGATGTGCAAACGATCCTCTATTACAAAACCTATTCAGGGCGTTAAAACTTATTTCCGTACCGGAATGTATTGCAATATTATATTTGCGCAAATACATACGGAAACGGCCGCTGAATATTCGCTCTTATATCGTGCCAGTGATTATCACTAATTAATACTGTTAATAATAAAAGCATAGACCATATTCTAAGGAAGAAAAATACTTTTAGCAGAGAGCTTTCGTAATATTTGTACTGGTGATGCAATAGTAAAGTGTATTTATTCCAGAATAAAAGAGATTTAAAGTTACGCGATATAAAGCATCAGATATTCAACATGTTTTTAATTGCTGTATAGTATTATATAAGATGATATAATTGGTTATATCGGCAGACGTTTTGAATAGAATTATCTTGTACTTATTGTATATATTTAAAATATATTTTATATTACTAAACTATGTTAACTATCTATATCACTATGTGTGTGTGTTTGTGCATATGCATGCATAAATGTATGTGCGTATACATATATATATATATATGTATGCGTGTGGGTGTGTGTGTGTGTGTGTGTATACACACACAAATATACATATAAACATATTAATCTGTGTTCATGATTATTTATGTATATACAGATTTTACTATCTATCTATAAAATTATCTATTAGTTTTTTTTCTGTATCCATCTCTCTCCTTACGCCATCTTTACTCAATTTATATCTGTGTGCATATGCATGCGTGTGTGTGTGTGTCTTTGTGTTTGTGTAGACATTTTACGATGGGAATTTGTCTGTTTTTTCTATCTGTCTTTGTGTATGAGTAGATATATTGCGATGAGTGTTTACCTCTATGTGTTCGTGTGTATGTGTGTGTGTGTTTTGTATACATTCACTCCGATTTATTTTGTTATATATGATTTATATGCATTATTGAAAAATATATCATGACTAACAAAATAATTAACAATAAAAAAAAGAAAAAGAATCAGGGAATATAAAATGTATATATGCGTGAGAGAAGGATTCATGTAGCGGAACTGATCTGGGAACACGCTATTGGGTTGTTGTTATTAGTAATATAAGAATTACATTACGTCTATTTTTAATTTTTCTTTCTGTTTCTTTTACGCTTTATATTGGGAAGATATATCGTGCGGGAGAGCGAAGCTTAAATTTGTTCATCCATGTAGAAATTTTATGAAATCAGGTACATAGCGTGTGAATTATAATGTAATATTTTTTTTTTATATTTCTTCTTCTTTTTTATTTTGGATAACGTTAAAGAATATTAGGTTCTGGGAACAATAAAGTGTTATTACTAATAGGGATCATTATAGAGTGTTTGGCCGAGATTATCGTGAATGGCCGAGTGAATAGGTTAGAGAATACTTACAAACATACATGCATATATACATGCACCCACACTCACGCTCTCTCTGACACCTGCACACGCACACACACACACACAAATGCATGTATACATGTATGTATATATATATATGTGTGGGTATATACATATATATATATATGTATATTTATGTATATATATATATATATATATATATATATATATATATATATATATATGCAATAAGCGTGGTGTATATATATATATATATATATATATATATACACATATAAGTATGTGCGTATGTGTATGAATGTGTTCCTGTGTATAACATAGATACACACATATTCATACATACATACTTAAATATATATATACACACACATACAAAGTGCGGTCGAAATTTACTTACTGATGTTGGCCATTCACTGTATCTGTCAGTGGTCAGTAATACTCTAACGAGATGGTGCGGAAAAGTTACTGCCTTTAGGTAAAAGAAAATACGAGAATCATTTAGTTATGATTCTATTCAACATATTGCCCTCTGAGATTAACGCACTGATTTTAGCGTTCCTTCAGCCACCCTGTAAAAGATCTCTGAAGTGTCGGCCTCCAGTAAGGCCATTCGTGATACCCGTAAAGGCAGGAATCTTTCAGTACCCAGTCGTATATAAGCAATGACAAGTACCAGAGGCCAACACGCTTCATTTAACTGTAGGTCAATTAAATAAGTACCAGTCACGCACTGGAGTCGATATAATTGACTTAATCCCTTTGTCTGTCCTTGTTTGTCCCCTCTGATTGTAGCCTCCTAGTACGCAGTAAAGAATTAAGAAACGTTAGCACGCTGGGCGTAATGCTTAGCGGTATTTCGTCTGTCTTTATGTTCTGAGTTCAGATTCCACTGATGTCGACTTTGACTTTCATCATTTCGGGGGTCGATAAATTAAGTAACAGTGCGTACTGGGGTCGATGTAATCGACTGACTCCTTCGCCCAAAATTTCGGGCCTTGTGTCTAGAGTTGAAAAGAATACTACCTGTTATATGACTAGTAACATAGGAAGTGTGATTTAGCCACGATATGTAACATGAGGAAATATACAGATAACAACTACAATTTATCCTCTAAATGTTACATTTTTTAGTAGTATACAAAATAATGAAATGGATACTAATTTCCAAAAGATAAATATTTATTGCTTTAAAATAAAGATTAATAAAACAAATTTCTCATATGAATGTTTTGAAAAAATATACATATATTTTCCAAAATTTTATCAAAATAACCACAGTAGCTACACTACATCGTCATCATTCATTTGTCTTAACATCGAAAACTTCTCTCTAAAAAATTTAATAAAAGAAGTTATAAGTCATTTATCCTGCGCCTCTGAATTTAACTTTGTCTATGTATCTCTATTAAACTTTATTACCTCTCTCTATACAAGGTAAAGTAGGAATAGATAGATAAATCAACCAAACAAACAACCAGCCAACCAGCTAATCAACCAATATCTTTATCGGCTATTAGAGATATTCTGTTTGACAGATTTGGGCAAAATAAACGTTTGAAAATTGAGATATTCTTAAGAGGACCAAGACAAAAACAAAGCACACAAATAACCCGAATATGATCCACCCATGACCATCTTGTCGAAGTACAGTAAAGCTAAGGTAGTCATGTTATATACTATTGCTGTTGCTGCCGATGTTCTTGTTGAGGTGGGCGGAGAGCTGACAAAGTCGTTAGCACACCGTCTTCATGTTCTGAGTTCAAATTCCGCCGAGTTCGACTTTGCCTTTCATCCTTTCGGGGTCGAAAAAGATGTACCAGTTGAGCATGGGAGTCGCGCCAAAATTCCTGACCATACATCAAAATTTGAAAATGTTATCATTATAATCATTATTAATATTACTGTTGTTGTTTAAGATTATTGCAACGTGGATGGTCGGAACCTAGTTTGAGCTTCCTTCAGCAGTTATCAATAATTATCATTTATCAATAATTACCTTGGATTGTAAAGCGGCGTGTGGATAGAATCGTTTGCAGGCCGAGCAAAATGCTTAGCAGCATTTCGTCTGTCTTTACGTCGCGAGTTCAAATTCCGGCGAGGTCGACTTTGCCTTTCATCGTTTCGGTGTAGAGAAAATTAGTACTAGTCAAGTCCTGAGGTCGATTGTAATGGAGTTGTCCTCTCCCTAAAATTTCAGGTATTGTGCCTATTGAGTAAGAGGGTTGAGGCAATCGACTTCTCCCCTCCACCGATTTTGCTGATTTTGCACCAAAATTTGAAATCATTATTATTATAATCATTATTGTTAAAGTGGCGGGCTGGCAGAATCGTTAGCACGCTGGACGAAATGCTTAACGTTATTTCAAATTCCACCTTGATCGACATTGCCTTTCATCCTTTTGGGATCGATATATTAATTACCAGTTGCGTACTGAAGTCGATCTAATAGACCGGCCCCCAATCCCCAAAATTTCAGGCCTTTTGCTTAGAGTAGAAAAGCATATTATTGTTAAGCCGGCAAGCTGGCAGAATCATTAGCACGCTGGACAAATGCGTAGCGGTATTTCGCCCGTCGCTGCATTCTGAAATGAAATTCCCCCGAGATCGAATTTGATTTTCATCCTTTCGTGGTCGATAAATTAGGAATCTGCTGAATACTGAGGTCGATGTAATTGACTATCACCCTCCCACCAAATTTCAGGCTTTATGCCTATAGCAGAAAGGATTATTAATATTATTGTTGTTGTTGTTGTTAAGACTAATGGAACATCGGTGATTAAAACCTGGTTTCGGCTTCTTGTAACAGCTATGAATAGCTATCTGGTGGCATGCTGACAGAATCGTTAGGAGGCCCTGCGAAATGCTTAGTGGCATTTCATCCGACATTACGAGTTCAAACTACGCCGAAGTCAACCTTGATTTCATCTTTTCGTGGTCGATAAAATAGGTACCAGTCTACATAAACCCTCCATCGAACTTCTGGCACCTTGCGAAAATTTGAAACCAATACTACGTATCTTTCAATGTAGAAGAAAGAAATTAGCAGAATTGTCCAATTCTTAACATATTATTGTGTATGTATGTTGTATATATATATATATATATATATATATATAT
>NC_068993.1:47778501-47780238 GCF_001194135.2 Octopus bimaculoides
TATATATATATATATATATGTACGTGCAAGCGTATATATTCTTGTGCAAATGTGTGCGCGTTCGTGTGTGTATTTGTGCATATTCGTGTGTGTCCGTGTGTGTGTGTGCTTATACTTCTTTTTTCCAATACTCTTACAAAGTGTTAATGATGCCTCAACTTACTTGTTCTGCAATATTTCTCCAATAATTGCCATCAAATCATATATTAACAGTATAACGATAATGGATGGTCAACGTTGTGGCAACATATTGCAGTGTTCTACACCGAACAAGCAAAATTAATTCTTCTCTTATATGTACTGTTATATTTAATTACAATTTACGAGGGAGCCTCTTTATGTTCAATCACCCTTGCAGAAATAGCAAGCAAGTCTAACTGCAATGCAAGTCTAACTCCGTTCCATATTACAACTAATCAGCATTGGCCATAACTGGAATAAAACAGCATAGTAAACAACAAGAAATAGAAAAGCATCAGCGAAACATTTAAGGTCTTACGTGGTCACAGAGAACATTCTACAAGTGTATGCATTGCATTCATACGACGGATATTGATCAAATAAGTAAAGTGGATGTATAGCTAATATTTAAGCCTGTAAGAAAATATCTTGCGGGTGGAAGTGTAAGATATTACGCTTCATGGATCATACAGGAATAACGTGTGTGAGTGATTGACCTGCTAGATATTGCAGTCAAGTTATATTCATGTCACGCGTTAACGTCTTAAAGAAGATGAATTAAGATGGTAGATGAATTGAGATGGTAAAATATACAGGTTGGGTGAAAAATAAATTCAATACGTTTATTTATTTTATTGAATTTTAGAAAAAATGAAGCAAAGCTTTGACAATTCCTCAATACGTTGTGGAATTATCAAAGACTAGCTTTTTATGGTTCTAAAATTTAATAAAACAAATAAAATAATGATAAAGAGAAATGTCCTTGTACATGATGAACAAATTGAAAGATAGTAATAATATGTAATATGCATAAAATATAAAATGATTTCGTGCGTGTCCCTTGGTCCTGCTTATATTTCTTCAAGTGTTTATTGTATCAAATCATATCTGATGCGAAACATACTTTTTTTTAATGGTGTACATTATTCTGTATTGCAAAATGTCTGTTCTAACATACATGAACATATGATTTTACAGGAACTTTGGCTGTCAACTTTTGTGGTTGAGTGAAAGGATAATGACAGCCTGGTGGAATTTGGTAATTACTCTCAGCAACGAAGGACAGTAACGAAAATCAGCAACGAAAGGCAACGTAATAATGGTAAGAACGATGAAGTGTGTTGATGTAAGGGGATGATTGTGTATATAAAGGTCATGGATAGAATGGTAGTTACAGCAGTTGCATTGATGAGAAATATGATTAAAGAAAGATAATCAAGTAGCAGGTAATATGTACTATACTGTTCACGATAGAGCTTCCTTGATTGATAATATGAGGAATGATGTCGAAGGAACATAAGGAGGCATATAAAGACATGTAATCGTATGGATACATATAAAACATTTGTGTATAAATGTGTGTGTAGGTATAAGTGAGTGAAGGAGAGTGTGGGGGTCTGTTGGCATCTGTTGTACTTTATATTAAACGGCGTTAAAATAGCTATTGATGAATTTCGCGGTTGATTGTGAAAGTTGTTTGAGTCAAGTAACATAGTTATATACATATATATACATATATGCATATCTATATGTATATATATATATATATATATATAT
>NC_068993.1:47780690-47781805 GCF_001194135.2 Octopus bimaculoides
TTTCATATATTTTAAATATTGGCATCGGTATTTGTTCTTCTATGCATTGCTAATTATATTTCATTGATACAGCTGTAGTGTTCGTGGGGGAAATTATTGCGACCTTCTTGTATATGCGTTTCTTTAAATGTTTCTTAGTGTTAATAATTTGTACATATATATATATATATATATATATATATATATATATGAAGATGTAAGCGTGCTCCACTGTCTGTGAGTATGTGTGTGTGAGAGAATGTTGTGTGTTTTTGTGTGTTTGAGTGTCGGTATGAGTGTGTGCGTTCGCGTGCGTGTGTGTGTGTGTCGTGTTTGTAACGGGGTTTTTTATACTCTTAAATACGGAATACACTACGAAAATTATCAAATGATTGGATAGGAAGGAGATAAGTGTCCCAAAACATAAGCACATTCCTTGTACACACATACATATATACGTATGTATGTGCATGAGTGAAGGTGCATGAAACAGTCGTTAGAACTTCGATCTCACAATCATGAGGTAGTGAGTTCCATTCATTAACCGGGCTGTGTTGGGTTCTTGAGCAAGAGAATTATATTTTCCACATTGCTCCAGTTCACTCATCTGTAGATATGAGTTGGGATGTCATTTGTGCCAAGCTGTATCGGCGTCTGCTTTTCCCTTCGATAACATCAGTAGTGTGGAAAAGAGAGACTTCTATGCATGGGCGACTGCTTGCCTTCCATAAACAACCTTGCCCGTGCAAGAGGAACATTTTCGGCCTTGAAGGGGAACCTTCTTGGCGAAGTTCCATGTTCATTCATGACCGAAGGGGTTTTTCCATTTCACCCTCATGTGATTAAATTCACATGTCAAAAACCAATCACACAGACGCACACACACACGTTTGTAAGTGTAAATATATGTATATAAATTTACATAAATATATATATATATACTCGTTTGTGTATATTACTATAAAATAGGTGTGAAAGGCATGTCTGTACATGTATTTATGCGTGTGTTTGAGTGTTTGTGCGCTTGGTTATGCGTGTTTATTTATATATACATATATATATATATATATGTGTGTGTGTGTGTGTGTGTATGTATGTATATATATATATATATATATATATATATATATATATAT
>NC_068993.1:47781991-47783853 GCF_001194135.2 Octopus bimaculoides
TGTGTGTGTATGTGTGTGTGTGTATCTATGTATCTATGCATTTCCTGAAATAATATTTTATGTGCGGCTTTTAACTTTTGTATTTTATATGTTTCATATTCTCTTATTGGCAGCATGTTTGTGACAGAAGAGTTCGTAGATCCATGTACGACGCTTCTACACATTCACAGTCTCATTATCAAGATTTGATAGAATATATTTGTCGTTTGTTTTCTTTTATTGTAATTGTATTCGTGTGGAGTTCCTTGTGAAAGTTTTTTTTTTCATAACTAGCACCCTGCATGAATTCTCACATGCTGCTTTGCAATCAAATTTTGATGTGCAGTCAAATTTTGAATGTGAGTTTTTTTTTCATGCCAGTAGCCACTTGTTAAAACTTTGATGTATTTCTAAATTTTGGCATTGTATTACGGTATGAAAATTGTTTCAAGATTTAATCTATTTTTGCGTAGAATTTTATAGAGTATGTATTTTCCTTTAATATTGCTCTATCAAATTTCATTTTGTTGTACAATAATGCGTTATTGCTCCATGCTCACCTACCTAATGGTATCCTTTTTTTTTTAAGTGCATGTGATTTGTTTCGAGAATCGTTATCCTCAAAAGAATTATTTCAGACACTCTCGAAAATTTATAACATTCTTATAATTGCAGCTTTTAGTTTTCCAGTCAATTTAAGAACCACGTTGTTCAACTGCTTTGCAAATTTCGTACATTATATAATTCTACGCAGAAGTAGAAAAGTGAAAAACCTTTTTAATGTTGCCTGTGGTATTATACAATCGGGTACTCAGTGCAAAAATATTTCCTAATCAATATATTAAACATTTTGCACTACATTATATAATTTTTATCACATCAAAAAACATTAATTATATTTGGAAATATATGCATATGTTGTTACACAAATCTTTATAAATAATGATGCACTTTATTTTTTGCCAAATTCTTCTGAATAATCAATCGTCTCTGTCAGTAATATATCCTATTGTTTATGCCGTGTGATAAATTTAATCCTTCCAGTTTGGCGCCAAAACACAGTTTTTACTTTTTTACAAATACACGGGCCATGTTTTCGGTCTAATGTTAAGTCATTATCTTGATCTACAACTTCAGTCGGTAGTAGCTCAGTGATTTCTTGCATGCTGCACACTATTTCTGAAATCAATGCAAAAATCGGAACTGCAAAAAAATATTACCCAAAATTATTGCACATTGGGTTCTATAATCTACATTCTTGCAAAGTGGCATTCCTGACCACTCGCCCATATCTCCATTTATTGTAATTGCTTAAAGTTGTTTTATTTGATATCAGCATTGTAATCGTATCATTGAAAAGTAATACATTTTCTGGGAATCAATAATCTTCTTTAATAGGATTCGTTAGACAAGATGACGGACGCAACACATCATTGTATAATGATCAGATTTGTGTGGCATCGTTTAGTAATTATGTCTTTCAATTGTAATAATATCTCACGGCGTTTCTCCGCTGTGGAGGAGTAGGGCTATTTTTTATGCCCCCATCTACTCTTAAAACAGTAACCAAGACTAAAGAAACCTCCTGTCTCTCAGCTGTTGGCCACTGAATAGCATGAATCGGTATCAAACAATTGAGTTATACTAGTACTTGTGTTTTGTTATATTTTACCGACAGTGGTTGTCTGGTAAGAAACTTGCTTCCCAACCACATGGCTCTGGGTTGAGTCTCACTGCGTGGCATCTTCGGCAAGAACCTTCTGCTATGTCCTTGGGAAGACCAATGCCTTGTGAGTGGATTTGGATGCCAGAATCTGGAAGAACCGTGTGGTTTATATGTGATGTGTGTGTGTGTGTGTGAGAGAGTGTGTGTATGTGTGTGT
>NC_068993.1:47784147-47786485 GCF_001194135.2 Octopus bimaculoides
CTGGGCCCGATTCATTCGACTGAAAATCCTCCAACGCGGTGCCTCAGCATTGCCGCAGTCTTGTGACAGAAAGAATTAAAAGAAAAACGACAATTCGTTTGTGAACTGAGAACACAAAGAGCGACACAAGTTGGTGTGTCCAAAACTCTAACGATTTGTCCACCTTCATCATAATTATTTCAGTTTTAATATGATTTACATATTCTTGTATTTTTAGATTCTTTGTTTGGTTACAAAATTTAATTTGCATTATGGACATTCACAAAGTGAAGAATTTCAGAAATTGGCAAACTACAGAAACCAAAATAGATTTATCAATATATTTCTATAATAAACATTAAATTCTAGGATGATTTTTAAAAACAAACAAGTTCCAATTTGTTGAAATATCATCCTAGACAGTCAGCGACATTTCCATCTTAACCTGCTGTTTTATTCGATAATTCCAGACACAGTAGGATATTTAATATCAAATGTTCCAGCTGTTTCTCACACTTTCTACATGAACTCCGAATGAACCGATAATTAATATACGCTGAAAGAAAATTAAAAATCTTTTATTTATCTGCAAAATAAAAAAATGCGAAACATTTTAGACAACACTTTATTGGTTGAGTCAACGAATTTTCAGACGAAATTTTATAATTTTCGGAAATACATAAACAAAACAAAAAAAAATGTATCTGCTCCGCTAAATAGATTTGTGTATTACGAAATATATAATTAATGTTTTCATATTAATTTAAATCAATTTATATAGACGAATATATACATATACTATTTCAAACTTATTTGTTTCAAAAGTTGATTTATTTTTTATAATCACCAATATTTTCATTATGGAAATCGTGGTAAAGATTAAAATGAAAATTTCCTGAAATTTCACGAGGAAACGTGAATTACTCTTGCTTCAAGTCTGCTAAATATGTAGTGCGGCTCTCTCAGAATTCATTCTTGCTACACACGTAAATAGTGCGTGTGTGTGTGTGTGTATGTGTGTGTGTGTGAGTGTATTTGTAAAATAAGTTCCTTCTTTTATAAGTATCAGGCGAAAATGTATCTCAGTATTTTGACCGTTTCTTTGTTCCTTGCACCAACAGCATTCTGTATAGCCATCGTTTTCCTTGGTTAGCCGTAAATAGTTTCGGGAAATCTTAGTTAAAATACAAACAGACACTAGATATTAAAAACAAATGACTAGATATAAATAAATAAAATAAGTAATTGTCTTGGAACGAACATGGAACGAACCCGAAATAACAAACGAATAAAGTAAGTTTTTGCCAGACGAGCAAGTTAACGTGTTATTTCTGGACAGAGGAAATTATTCTGTTATACAGCAAAATGGAAATCATAATTAATACATACATATATGCTGAGACCCCCTTCGGTCATGACTGACCTTGGGATTGCACCTAGAAAGTTAGTCGCCCATGCATACCAGCCTCCCCTCTCCACGGTACCAGTGTTATCCAAGGGAAAGGCAAAGGCCGATACAGCTTGGCATCTGTGACGTCGCAACTCATTTCTACAGCTGAGTGAACTTCAGTCACTGAAACAGCTAAATTGTTTAGTGTTTAAAGAAATACAAACTCGAAAACCATGTTGTTTATCAAAACTACGGTTCAAGCAAAATTTGAATGAAGACTTATGGATGCAAAGCTCGCATAAAAGGCTTACCGACTAGAGAACAATACTAAAAAAAGAAGAAAAACATCAAATTACTGAAGTAAACGTAACAGCGGAGCTACACCATCACATTGCTAACCATGCGTCAATGAAAGCGGTTCATCGTGAGCTCGATAAAGCTAGATACAATATGAATGTTGTAACTATTTAAACTCCCCTGTCCGCCATCAACATTGATAAATAAAATAAAAATGGTATGTAGACACTCAGAAGTGGTCAATGGATCAATAGGACACTGATAAGAATCATTCATTGCGTGTTCCTGTCTGGAGACAGCCCAAAGTAACCATCGGTTCTCACTGTTTAACCACTATCGTGAAGTATGTAGGGGGCTCTGTGATTTGGGCTCCAATTTACAGCGCTAATATTATTGGAAATTGACACAAAGTGCACAAAAGTGCCTTAATGCTTACCACAATCACTAAACATCGGTAAAAGCGAACACTTTGTATTTTGGAACAACAAGTGGAAAGATGATTCCCTTCCTTCACCATTGTTCCTCAAAGAACTTTTAAAAGACTTTAAAGAATGATTCAAATATCACAGGATTTTCAAGGTCTTTGATTAATCTTCATGACAGACTTTAAGCTAAAAAATTTCCTTTAAGCTAAAGCTTTTCCTCTAAGACAAACTTTTTCATTCGATGTTA
>NC_068993.1:47787003-47791869 GCF_001194135.2 Octopus bimaculoides
TATATATATATATATATATGTATATATTTAAATGAAATATTCAAACACTGAGGTTTGAAGTTAGACGTCACTACTGTTCATATCATCTGTGGATAAATTCTAAATTTGATGATATCACCAGTAGTAGCATTGGTGGAACGCAGTTATGATAGCTTTAAGGCGCTATGAAATACCGTAATGATGCTTAATGAGCATCTACCTGCTAGAAATAAGAGCCAAGTCTTAAATAATCCACCTAAATATATGTATGTATGTATTTATGTATGTGTGTATGTATGTACGTCTATATGTTTGTATGTATGTATATTTCAACGAGAGAAAGAATGATGAAAGGACAGAAAGAGGAACGGATGCAGCAACATCAACTGTATAGGCTGTGTTGTATACACACATTAGACGAGAGTTATAAACAGAAACGTTTTCTTTCATTGCTTTGGTAATATGAAGAACATATGTACCTTTTGGTGTGATAGGTCATTTGATTATTAAAACTCCATCACGTTTAAGTACACACAGAAATACTGCTATCAAATAACATTCCGACATCACGTCTAAATTTCAGCTAGCAACGAGTCAACGTACATACACATGCGCATAGGGACAAATATGTGTTTACATGTATATACTCACACGCACACACACAGATATGTGCGGATTATGTAGCCATTCACAAGTATACATTACCCAAGCACTTGTATGTAGTTTACCTTTCTTTTTAATACAAGAAATAATAATTCAAAGATAGATAGTTACACTTATAGCACGGTAATACATGTGCATCTGTTGATATATTTATACAAAGAAGGACACTTGAAATACCAGTAGAAACATTTCGATATGGAATCCTTAGTAAGTTCTGTGGAGAAACCAAATCAAATAAGACGTGGGTTTCATCCTATGCTAGGGTGGTACGGTCTGTGTTATCAACACTGTTGCAGCAGAGCAAAGATCGATGTGAGCCTTATTTGTTTAGTTATGTTTATATGATACGAGAGATGACGAGAGCGGAGAATAAGAGAGATACATATAATATATGTGTGTTTTCAGAAATACATATAGGTACATATACGTATGTGTGTTTGCATTATGCTTATGTATATACACATACTAGCATATGTATGTATGAATATATGTATGAATATATGCATATATAGTATATTTGTGTATATATGCATGTATATATGTATATATATATGCATGTATGTGTGTATATATATATATATATATATATATATATATACATATACACACATACATACATGATACATGCACACACACACGCACACACACAAGAAACTACGTATGTACAAGGATGAAAAATAACTCAGAACTGAAAATATTTTAAAGAAATTGAATGTACGAAAGGAACGAACAAAAGTGGAAGCTTAAAAATATTGCAACGAAATTGAAAATTTTAAATAATATTTCTGCTTCGGTGGGTCTGGACGGAAGTGAAAATTAGAGAAATTGAATATCATTTTGATAGTGTTATAAAATTCGGAGGGTCATTTTCTTTTCCTTATGTGTCTGTGTAACTGAGATGATAGTCAATGCTTTTTGTTGAGTCATGTTTCGTCCATTTTGGAAAACAGGAGGATTGTCGAGGGAATTGCTGCTGAAGAGAAGAGTGTTGGACGATGGATATTCTACGTATCAACAGTCCAAGGGTGTTCAATTTCCAGAGCTTCGTCGCATATTGTTAAATTTCCAGAGTGTCGACGCATATTTTTTTGCATATGGGAGATATATTTTCATTTTTTAGTTGAAGGAATGTGGGACTCAAGAAAAAAATTATGCTATATACTTCTCATTATTTCCGTCCAGAGACACTGCTTCTTACTATTTGAGGATTACTAGGAAAGCAAAAGCATATCCTAGCCACTCGTCTCTCCTATATGAGCTCATATTTCTCTATACCTAAATGTTAGGTATAGAGAAATATGAAAGTAATGCAGCTTCTTAATGTTTTTCCTTATATATATATATTTTTTTGGATTGTGCACCTTTGGATTTTTTGAATACAGCTCATCATCGTTTAATTAGTATATCTATTTTAGTATATGTTCTAATTATTTTAATTACTCCTAGATGGCAACAAACTCCATCCAACTGTGGTACATACATACATACATACATACGTACAAACGGAAAATAAGTAGCTACTGTAGGTTACTTCCTTTAGCGACATGTTTATCTCTGTGTATATATACTCAAAAGCATAGAAACAAACACACACAAACATGCATATATATATATATATATATATATATATATATATATATATATATATATATATATATATACTCATACGCACATAAACGTATATATACACATTCACACACGTTAACTGTACGTATTATCACACTCACATTATACTCCAGCATCTCACAAACGTCACTTTCTAAACTGACCAATGTATGATCATTTGCCTGGCAACTCACCCTTTTAAAAATAGTAGCCAACTGTTCTACAGAGTTTTATCTGCTCTATTAGGTAGCCTTAGGTAGCTCTATTAGGTAGCTTTGGGTAGCTCTATTAGGTAGCATTATTATCCAGAGTACAGCATGTTTAGAACACTTTCAGCGTTGGAATTTCTTCCAACATTAATCTGCTGCTATATGTCAACACGGCGCTAATTAAAAACAACATAAATAGCAGTAGCAAAAACAACAAGAACTACGTGAAAAGAAGTCGGTATGGTCTTGTCTATAACACCTCTCATAAATGCTTGACTTGTCACGTACGGCCTAGGGTTGTAAAGAACAACAACGCTAACTCTACAACAATTACTGATTTCACCAGCTTGATGTTGATAACTATGTCTCACGTCACCCATCTCCAATATTCTATCACAAACTCAATATACACACATGCATGAGTACGCTAATCCATATACACTCAAGCATGCATATTAATATACATCCATAAGTGGTACCTTAACTCTCTAATACATTTATTGTCTGTTTCAATAGAACGACATCTGTACCACCTCTTTTTCCGTTCTCCCCGACTCCCAAACAACAACCTATTCATTCTTTCACTATTCCACCATCCTCTTCCTTATTTCTACCCCCTATACTTTGCATTACATTTTCCCCCCATCTCCATACTACCACCACCCATGATTCACTGTTCACTCCTACCCGATGTCACTATTCTTTGGCCAATTGGCTGGCTCGATGCCCGCCTGATTTCCCCTCCATCTAACACAAACATCTTTTCCCACATACTTTTCGTTACGTTTTTACCTCTAACACTGCATTTCACCCACCGAAATACCACCTTCACCTGCCACAACCACATACTCAATTCTCATTTTACCCCTACACCCTATTTTCTGTCATTCTTTCCACTTATTCTTCTCCTCTCGTTCGTATCCCTTAACCTTTTCGTTGTGTATCAAAATATTCTTGAACAATGTATTCTCTTCTTATTTATTTATTAATTTCATTCTTGTAACATTTCTTTGTATTTTTTCTCCTCTTATTTTACGTCTTTTCTTTCTCATTCATTCTTATTTGAATTTCTTGTCCTTTCTTTACAGTTTTTTTTTCTCTTTTCTTCCATTTCATCTTTGTTCCGGAAATTCTGTAGCAAAATGTCGTCTTCGTCTGCTTCTATATTCCGCTTCTACTGACATAGTTTTGATACAGGCATATTTTTTTTATTTTATTTTCTTCCCTTGCGAACAAATAATCCAGTCTTGCCATTGTTATTTCTAAGAATCGCTTGACATCATACCATGACACTTAGTTTCACTACATTGGCCCGTTAAATTCGCCTTTTAATAACGTTACAGAGGTCATAAAGGAAATTTCCTGCAAAAAATCCTAACCATAACCTGCTATCAACTCACCCTGCCATTACCCAAGCCATCAGTTCAACTAACCCCCATATCAATCCCTGCCTTCCACACTCCAGTCACCTATTCATCCATCAGTCCATCCATTCATCCAACATTCCGTCTATTCATTTACAGACGTAGAAAACCAATATCACATCCACGCAGTATAATGCAGCATTTTCTTTATTCCTTTATTCCTTTATTTATTTATTTTCATAATTTTACAGAAAGTACAGACTAATTTTCCAGGAAAATAAAATTCTATACACCCACACAACAGCAAGCCCATGCATCTAACATCATACCTAGTCATTTTCATTCGCACGTTTACACACAGACAACCGAAAATTCCGCCGTTGAATAATATTTCAAGGGAGATAGAGAAGAAAATTTCGCAGAAACAATCGGACCTACCACACATCGAACCCACATCCATTCGTTCACACATCTATGCATCTATTGAAAAAAGTCATCTATTCATCCACAGAACCGATACACACACAAACACCCGCAGCAGGAAGGCAAAGACAATCCACGATATGTCAGCCACACCGGTTAAGGTCTTACATTGATAAATTTAGATAGGCTGTGGTGAGGAGAAGATAATTCTACACAAATCTAAACATATATATATGCATACATGCATGCATTTGTATATATAAACATACACACCATATGCTTATATATGCATATAAGCCTAGTTATGAACACACAGACACAAACACACACACACACACACACACACACACACACATATATATATATATATATATAGATGAATATGTGTGTATGCGAGTGTGTGTGTATGTGTGTGTGTGTGTGTCTATGAACGCATGAATGCAGGTATGTATTTATGCGCTCCTCCATATCCATGTTTTCAATTGCCAAGCGCTCACGCTGTTTCAACTAGATATCCATGCATCTATTTAGCGAGGCATGTATCCTCAAAATATTCATTCATACATTCATTCATGCACTAAACACACATACAGGCACTCACACACGAAACACACGTACATATA
>NC_068993.1:47792124-47796691 GCF_001194135.2 Octopus bimaculoides
TATATATATATATATATATATATATGTATGTATGTATATATAAATATATCGATGTATCTGTATGTATGTATGTGTATGTATATGTAGAGGTGAAGAGAACGCAAGGCAAGAAGTGTCATCCCCTTCGTTTGTTCATATGCCACATATCCCCATCATGTCACATTCATTTCTTTTCAAATGTACTTCCTATGTTCTCATTCTTTATATTACAATTTCTTTCTTCTATGTCTTTCGTGCATTATATATTGTGTTGTAATGTAATTGTTATTTATGTTGTTGTCTTATGCATTTTCGCCAGCCGTAGAGCGAAAAGCTTTCGAACTTCCTACTTATGGATAAGAATACCAATTAGATAAAACTATGGATATTGTGTATTCCTATTATAAATCGGGGTACAGAGCACGGAAAAATCGCCCTATTGTCTGGGTTGTTGTTCTGTCTGGTCTTAGAGTTTGGGTGTTATGTATGTATGCTCGTATCCATGTATGTATGCATTTATGCATGCATGTATGTATGTGCGTGTGCATGCATGTATGCATGTATGCATATACGTATGAATACATACATACATATATATACATATATATATATATATATATATATATATATATATATATATATATATATATATATATATAATAAAATAAAATAAAAATTATACGATATAGTTACGTGCAATTTTACAAATACAGACAATGATATGTTTATATGTGTATTATACACGCATTATGAATATATATATTATATAAATCCTTGCAAGTATGCATACTCATATATGTATACATACATACACAGACTCACACACAACCATATGCATATAAAGCGAGAGAAAGAGAGAGAGTAAGAGTGACCGAGAGCGAGTTATAGAAAGTCAGATATGATTGTAGTTAGTTAGGTACATATATACAAAGGAATATATTTTCACAACGACATACATATATGAATGGACTATATATATCCAGTTTCTGTTCATTTTCTTCTGTATAAATTGAAGATTGCGAATAACTTTCCACTAGATTGAAAAGATATCATGTAGAACCTATTTAGAAAGCAAATTTTTAAAAATACTCGTTTGGAAACAACGGAATTTCCGATTCTGAATATTGTATGGTGTAATACACGTGAAACTGTTCAAATAAAAACAAAAATTATCAAACTTCTCTTACTACTACTACTAATAATAATATAATAATAATGATGATAATAATAATTTTGGTAATGCAGTTCTATATTTAAGAGATGAGGAATTATGTATACTATTGACGGATATTTGTCCTCATCTTGTTTGTTGTTACCACAACGTTTCGGCTGATATACTCTCCATCCCACATCAGGTGTCTTGGGGAAATTTTGAACCTGGTTTCTCATTCCTAAGATATTATTATTATTATTATTATCATCATTATTAATATTATTATTATTATTATTATTAATATTATTATTATTCAGGTCACTGTCTGGAATCGAACTCGGTATCTTGGGGTTTGCAGCCCGCCCTCTTAACCACTACGCCATATGCCCGTGGACAATTATGGAGTGAATTTTAGGACTAAGAAATGTAATATGCTGCTATCCTTCCTTAATACCTGTTCCCATATGCTGTTCATATCTGCACTCGGTCTGCTTAGGAAGTTGTTGTGTCCTAGCATATGTGCTTTTAGTTTTCGTATTTTACAGTGGGGTTATCTGTCTATTATTGTAACTTCATCCCAACGAGGAATGTGGTGTCCATTTTTCTAGACATGATTAGCTATATCCGATTTATCAATATCTCCCCGTGCCAGAGCTTTGCGATGTTCGTCTACCCTTATTTCGAGGGGGCCGCATCTTTCGCCTTTGTATAACCTGCCACACCTGCAAATATCTCCTAGTAAAACCACCAGTAGAAGAGAATATGACTAAGAACTGCGTGTACTCCTTCCCATGAGGAGGAAACAAATACTGAATAAACCGAATAAGATTAATAATAACACAGAGTGCAATAGCTGCAACGTCTTATTCAGCCACCAAAATCTCCGAAAAATAAGACGATAATATTTCAACATTCTCTTGTCGCTGCCATATAATTATCGCAAATCACTGTTGTAAAGTGGAGTCCTTTTTAGTTATTTACGCAAATGAAAATTTAACGGGATATCTCTGAGGGAATTTGGAGAAAAGTATAAAGTGGTAAAGCATAATTTTATGTTCAGAAAACATCACTGATTGTATACTTGCTTCTGAGACTAGAGTGCTGCTTTTGTACACTGGAGTAAATTCATAATAATTTTATTTAGATATATCCTATCATATCCATCTTTATCTCTCTTCCTCTCTCCCCCCCCCCTCGCTCTCTCTCTGTGTATATATATATATATATATATATATATATATATATGGGAGAATATACGAAAAAACAACAACAGACGAGGACAGGTGGTGTAAATAACAAAAGGATGTATTAGTATGACGCTCGGGAATACGGAAAGTCTTTGACGTTTCGAGCTACGCTCTTCAACAGAAAGAATACGGAGACAAGGAGAAAAACACGGAGAAAAAAATTGAATAGTGTCCAGTCAACGGTCAAAAGCGGACCTTATCTCTTGGTTCCATTCTCATAATTCTTTCGCTAATCCAATAACAGCAACGCAAACTATGTAGCATTTAAAACGGTTTTTGTGCATTTACAGAGAATATCGAAATGTCTTATACAGGATCTTGTTTTTAGGAATTCCCAATAAGTTATGAATACCCAAATTGCGAAATCGGTTATACAATAACATGAAATTAGTTAGCCGATAGTAAGAATTCAAATTATGTAGCACCGAAAAAGGCATTAATGCATTCCCAGAGTATACAGAACTTAGGAGGAAATACTAATAAGGTATGTATACTAAAATCGTGAAGCATGTTATGTAATAAGAGGCTAATCAGATATGAGATAATAACAATTCAAAGTAAATGACTCTGAAAAGGGCGTGTGTGTGTTTCCAGAGAATATTACCCTCAGCGGCACTAGTGTTGGTATATTTATGAATAAGTCACTAACCGAAATAAGTGGATCTATAGTTTAGGAAAATACTATTTACTTGTTTAAGGGCTGTACTGGATAAATTTCAGAAATATCTCTAACAGAAATAAGCATACTCAATTTCATTTTTACTAAATAATTTAGGAATATGATTGGACTATTTCACAAGGCTAAATAATTCTATGATAATATTTGAATTTAGTGATGTCAATTATTAACTTATCCACAAATCAATTTTCATCACTTCTTTGCTAATATGTAGCAAATGTGCCTGTGTGTGTATGTCATGTTACGTATTGCGTGCCTAGCTCCAATCTATTATTTATTTGTGGGTTTAATTTATAGATAATCAAAGATATCTTAATGCTTAAGTTACCGAGATTTCTATCATTGGCTTCAATGGTAACTTTAATTTGTTTGTTGGTATTTCTACATTTATCAATGTGTTTTTTAAATGTGGATGCGCGTGTGTTGAGATGTTCCTTAATGCGAATATGCAAAGTTCGAGTTGTGCTGCCTATACCATACATATATACATACATACATACATATATACATACATACATATATACATACATACATATATACATACATACATACATACTGAGTCTTGTTAAGTCGTCGTTCGTAAATGTTTACCGCGTTTATTTTTCTGTAAGCCGTTGGTATTAACCTCATTGACCGATTTGCATTTCTCAACAGTTTTCTGGTAGTGACGCCGAAAATAATACTAATGGTGTCTGAAGTGTTTTAGTGTTACTCTTGCAGTTGTAACATATAGAATATATGTATAGGTCCACTTGTCAATACTACATGTTACGATAATTTTAGTGTTACACGCGTAGTTGTAACATATAGAATATATGTATATATTCATTAGACAATACTGCATGTTACGATGAATTTAAATACGTCTCCACCATTGTAAGGAGTTAAAAGGAAGTGGCTGAATAGCTGTTTGTACCATTCGTATGTATATAAATTTAATCGTGAATTTATTACTACGGCTCGTGAATCATAAATATAGCATACTGTATTCAATGACGATCGTCAAACATGTCTAAAACTCAGGTAAGGACTCGTTCAATACAATACCAAATGGAAAGTTCTGTTAGTATTGAAATTACACATCAACGAGTCATGAAAATGAGAAAATGATCGTCTGGACGGGGGCGCATGATATTCTCAAAAATGGAATCTGCCGTAAGATAAAAGAATAACAAAATTCCTGGTATGAAATTACACACGCTCAAAGATATATATTGTAGCCCACTGGAAAATTTAAACATCAAATGACTAATTTCCCCATATCCTATAATATTTATCATCTTAACTCTTTTTCACTCATTCTTTGTTGGAAGGCAACTAAGTTGCCATTGAGTGTGCGTGTGTGTGTGTGTGTGTGTGTGTGTGTGTGTGTGTGTGTGTCTCTGTGTGTGTGTGTTGTGTGTGTGTGTGTGAGTGTTATGTTTGAATACATTGGCGGCAACTCCATCTTTGAAGAAGGTCACTTGAGAAATGTCATCAATTGTACGATGTTGATATTGACTATCTGAT
>NC_068993.1:47796802-47803509 GCF_001194135.2 Octopus bimaculoides
TATATATATATATATATATATATGCATACACACACACGTACACAAACACATACACATATGCATGCATACATATCCATATTTTTGTAGGTATGTTTATATGTATATTTGTATGTATTTCTCATAATACGGAAATCGAAAATGATGTGTCCTTTGGCGGGTTTCAGCCAAGAAGCGCAATATATGTACGACTTACACTTTACAATTAAATGTAACATAAAATAGATTAACGCCATTGAAAATATATGAGCATATATTTAATGAAACGTAGATACACATACAAAAAATGCATAGTGTGCTTGTTGTTGTTGTGGTGGTGGTAGTTTTGTGTGTGTGTGTGTGTGTGTGTGTGTGTGTGTGTGTTTGTGTGTACTTATAGCAAAGTGTATGCGTACGTGTTTCTAGTAAGCTGGAAGTAGATTTGGAACTCAAGCAAAATTCTCTTCATTGTTATTTAGAATAAAAGTGATTTCAATTGTACTAACTAAACACATCACCCATGGGTTGAGACATCTGTGACTCATAGTGGAAATATTGAACTAGATATCTAATGAAATTTATTCTTTCCTTTATATACATACACAATTTGTAACAATGTGCTTCAGCATATTTAGGTTTCATCTATGCCTTTATCAATAAATTGTATATATTTCACAAATACAAAATGTGTATAATTTTAATCAAATTTACCAAAGGGCTCGCTAGACAAGTAAATTAAAATAATATAGATTGAAATATCAATCAAATAGCTTGTATTTAGCCTGTGGGCGATTTAGATTTGTATTATGTTTTAAATAACCATCCTGCTATCAGAAACATGCCTGTGTTTCCGGAACAAATAAGGCATTGATTTTGATATCGTTCAATATATTTGTGATTATTATGTTTACTTATACTACTCCCCTATTAGACATTTCGTCGCTACTTTCTATTCCTTATGTTACTGCATGATGATTCTTTGTGTTCCGCGTGGAAAATAAATCGAATGAAGCTTGATTGCTTTTCTTGCCGTGTTGACGCTACGTGTTGGTGACGTTGTAGCGTAGCAAGTGTTATCAACATTTCCATAACATCCTCAGATATCTAAGTGGAAAGTTGTCTGGAGAAACGTTGTATCAACGATTTGTGGACTGTCTCCACGCAGGCTTCAATGAGCATGCGTATCTCACGGTTACAAGTCATTTGCACAAGTTCATCGCTTGATTCTACCCATGAACATGAGTAGTAAGATGTAATTTACGGATCGTTAGGAGCTAACGATCTCATATACAGACGTAGTATCGATAGATAACTCTGGTAGCAGCTGTTCAGAAAGCTTACCACCTATGCCTCCATACTCTCGTGGAACATTTATTGGTTGTATTGCCTTCCTGGGCTACGGCCAGTCATACTATGCAACATATAACAAACGCTAACATTCAAGCAACGCTTTGTTTGAAGCTTTTTCAGACATACACACATACATACATACACACACGCATACATGCATGCATACATATATACATATAAACATACATACATACATGCATACATGCATACATGCATACATACATACATACATACATACATACATACATGCATACATACGTATAAGTGATATGCAGTTTTTACACGTTCACCTTAATGCTGTCAAACAACTCACTCGGAGTATCGATGGAATAATTGGTTAATTTCTAACGTGGAAATACAATCTTTTTCAGTAGTGAGTGGATTATATTTTACCTCCTTTGTTGTATATGCAAATGTATTGATGTATAAATGGTGAGATAGACAGAAAGGCAGACGAGCAAACAGGGGAGAGAGAGAGAGAGAGAGAGAGAGAGAGAGAGAGAGAGAGAGAGAGGGAGAGAAAGAAAGAGAGAGGAGAGAGATCGATAAGTAGATAGACAAGTATTTAAATGAATAGATAGATAGATAGATAGATAGATAGATAGATAGATAGATAGATAGATAGATAGATAGACAGGTAGATAGATAAATTGACAGGAAGACAAACAGACAGACAGACATACATACGTACAGACAGACAGATATACATACCTGTATATATATATATATATATGTGTGTGAGTGTGTGTGTGTGTGTAGATAGATAAATAGATAGATAGATAGATAGATAAATAGATAGATAGATAGATAGATAAATAGATAGATAGATAGATAGATAGATAGATAGATAGATAGATAGATAGATAGATAGATAGACAGACAGATAGACAGACAGACAGATAAATCGATAGTTGTTTTAGAGGGAAAGAGTGAAGGCATATTAAACGGAGAGAAATATGATCATATGTAATATATTCCATCTTAGCAATAGCTCATTCGAAGTGAATAGTGAAACGAGAAGCAAATGATAGTTTCTCTGCTAGCGTGTACTGCAGAAAATTGTCGGCTATCTCATATTAGAAGAAAACAAAAGCTGAACGACTATTTACTGCAGAATACGTCGGTGAAAGTGAGTGAGGTAAAAAGTCCAGATCATAAGTGCATTCAATCAGGAAATGGCACACTTGGCTGGCTTCAATCCATTTTCTTTTCATAATTGTACATCGCTGACATCTTTGAGGTGGTAATGGTGGTAATTCTGTTGAAGAGGGTGGTTGTAGTGGAATGTAATGGAGGTGGGGGTATATATATATTGTGGTGATGGTGCTGTTGGTGTTGGCGTTCATGGAGAATGGTAGTTAATATGTGAGTGTCCGTTATTACTCCTTCTTTAGTTTTGCAAGCAACCTGTCATATCATTTTCTTGGTATCTCCCAGTAATGTTAATAGAGAGATATAATGCACGTAGTTGTTCTTGAAGTCAAACGCATAAAATAAAACAACAGGAGTAAAAGCATCCACAAGCAAACACCAATGACAATAGCCACAAAATCAACAACAACAACAATCATGTTGGAAAGCTATGCCAAATATATGCAATCACGTATATACACACACACGAGTGTGTGTTTGTGTGTGTGCTTGTGTGTATGTGTGAAGTAGCAGAGAAAAACACTAACATATGCAGCGTCTACAGATACTAAAGTTAACGACAATCAAATAACATCTGCAACACAAATGTACATTTAGAATCCAGCAATAAATAAATAAGTATAGAGTATAACAAAAGTATAACAAGTTTAAAGAAGAAGAACTGTAATTACTAGTCAATACACAGACTATTTAGTGTATCTACGCAGCATATCTACGTAGTATCTAAGTAGTGATACGGCCTGGTAAAAATTGCAGCTATATGAATTCCGAAATAGATTGGATAGCCACGGCTGGAATGATGGGATGTGCTTGCTCATATGGTTGCTGAAGTAAGAATATTATCTGGAGGATTTTGTCTACAACAACAATGACAATCATAATAGAATTTCGACATTCGCGGGATGAGAGGAGAAACAACTGAGAGAAAAATAATCAACAAAAAAAACACTGTTTGGCATCAAAAGTAGAAGTTTGAAGAAATTTGAAAGAAAGAGAGAAAGAAAGGAAAGAAGAAGAAGGAGAAGAAGAAGAAGAAGAAGAAGAAGAAGAAGAAGAAGAAGAAGAAGAAGAAGAAGAAGAAGAAGAAGAAGAAGAAGAAGAAGAAGAAGAAGAAGAAGAATGACGACAATAACAAGAATAAGCTCAAGAGTAAAATAATCAACAACAAAAATGCGATGGACAGAGCGGCAAATAAAACACCAGAGTCAAAAGAGAACGATTGCCCCTTGAACAACAAGGAGGATAAAAACAATTATCATCTTCGTCAAGAACAACAGCAACTCCAATAACAACAAGAAAACCAACAACGATGATTGCAACCGCAGTACGAAAAACCACCTCAATCAAGCGTCGTAATTATCAACGACATTGACTTGCCAATAATCTTGAACAATAATTAGAACAAACCCAAAACAACAACAACAACAACAACATCAAAATTAACATGAAAGAAAACTGCCACTAAGAAGAAGAAACGGTGACAGTAGCAACAACAACAAGGTATTCTAATATTCCAGAGTACCAATTATCTGAGAATATATTTCAAAGTAACCTGCAGAACGTTCGCCAAAAGATTCTTTAAAAAGAATAAAAGAAATATTAGATCGCATCTATACAAACACACATTTCGACACAGGCATGGAGCGTATCGGTATACAGAAAGACACACGCATGCACAAACATACTTGTATATATATATATATATATGTGTGTGTGTGTGTGTGTGTGTGTGTGTGTTTCTATCTACAAAACTCTGTTGGTGCGTGTGTGGCTGTCTACGTGTGCTTGTATTCGTAACTGTACAGGAGTACACGCACGTGTGCACACACACATGATTACACATACATATACACACGCACACACATATATATGCATGCATATTATATGCAAATATGTATATCTGTATGTATGTATGTATGTATGCATATATGTATGTATGCATGTAAGCATGGGGAGAGAGCGAGAGAGAAACAATTATACATATATATAGACATTTAATGATACGTAAATATATTAGTTTCTGACTTGTACAGAATTTCAATGCATGATGCGTAAAATCACTGCTGCCGATGAGCAGAATTAATGTGTTTCTATGTATGGAAGTAATCTGGTTTTCATAGCAGAAAGAGCGAAAAAATGCATCACAACAGACTTAGCTCATCTTCGAAATCACAACACATGTTTTTCATTCTACGTTTTGTATATACACAATCTTGCAAGCCCTTGCATTTTGAAAGTGCACCGTTTTTTGTTTTTTTTTAGACAACCATTCATTTTTCATGAAAAGCAGTCGCTGTTGAAAATTAATCGCCATAATATTAATGAATTCATCCTTGCACCAGCGCAGTATGATCTACGTATTGAAGCCTCCTGCTAGAAATGTACCCAAATAGACATAGTTTAACATCCAGCTGCCTTAAGAGACACTTTGTTAATTTGGCTACCAGACTGCCTGAGAGCGCCCTCATTCAATAATACATAATTCATATCTTGAAATGATCTAATTCAAACCGTACATTCAAATTTCATGTTAATCCACGTTCCAATCACCTGCTTACTAATTGTTACCTTACCTTTTACCAGCCTAATAAGGACAAAGTAATTTTATTAACTTCTACATACCTTTTCAAAGGTAAATGGAAAGGAAGAAGCTGTATTTCATTTATAGTAACAAATGAAATAAATATGGAGACATATTGTACAATAGTTACAGATATTGCTAGATATAAGAAGAAGATAATCACAAGGATACAATACACAAAGTTTAGTAGAGCCGTGTATTCGATGCGAATGGAGAAAATTTCATTCGTTTTGTCGGTATTTTAGATCCAGTGCGAGTCATCATGATCTATAACTCTTTTCTAATATACAAATGGCTAAAAGTTCTTCATGTTAGCCAACTTTTTCTCACCTATAACTTTAATCTTTATCCTTTCCAATGCCGTTCAGTATTCACCATTACAGGAGATTGTTCCAGAGAAATACAAGGGACATAAAAACCGTCTAATTTAGACCGAAAGCCTGTAAACATTTTAAAATTGGAGTCAACTGTGTATTCATGTTTCCTCTTACAAAGAATTCAATTGGTTGAACGAGACGTTCAAGCCAGCGACTTTAATAACTTCACAATAAAATGACAGCATTCTCATAATTTACCCACTACATCTTTAAATGCTGAGTTCTTGTACAAATGTTATCTTTAAAATAATTGCCTTAAATTAGAACTTATAAAAGTATACAATATACCCTCAAAATTTATACATATATAAATATGTATAAACACGAATATTTGATGGTCTCGTGTCTTCTGTCGCTACAGAGACGCACACAGTACGAGATATCTGTATCGGAATACCAGTTGGACAGCCACGTAAGTCATGTGTCTCCATGCTACATATTCTCTTTAATATGTACTCTGATATAGATTCGTCTTATTACCTGTATTATAAACGATGTTACTGGGAGTATGCCTTGTACGGAAGAGCTACTTCAAGTCATCGCAGAGTACCCTCTTAATAACTCACTTGTACAGAGAAGAAGTGTAGAAACACGTTAGGTATATTGGACGTATCACTTAAAAAACAAACGCCTGACAACTCAGCTAAAATTCTTTGCTGTGTCCTCTGAAGAATTACACGGACTTTAGAAGTATGAGTGTAGAATACTAAGCCATTTGCACAGTCGTAAAATTAAATGCTTATTTTCAAAATAGGTAGTGAACTTAATGTCATCGTCGGCTGTCTGTCGTAGGTCGACTTTGACTGTTCTGTTCAGAACTAACACTTTAGACTGTAAGTGAGGCAGCTGGCGTCATCTCCTCACCGACTACATCTCTGGGCCACCATGCCAGGTACCAAGTGGGGGTGCAAAAGTGCAACGAGCATGGTCGACGACGAAAATGCCCTGCACGAGCTGATCACTTGCTAGATGACCGCAACCTTTGTCTGACGGTACTGATCTACCACTTAACCACAAGTTGGCCTAAACTTCTCCACATTGATGGTAATCCCACATCTAGCAGCTAACGTCATCACCCTTTCATTGGTGGTACAGTAAGCTTGCAATTGGCCTATTTTCTGACAGAAGGGACTACATACTCTCCCTTTTACGGCCTAGCAGTGATATGTGTGGCGTATGCATTAAAGAGATGCATATATAAATACACACACACACATATATATATGTATATATATATATATATATATATATGTATATATATATATATATAT
>NC_068993.1:47804250-47809301 GCF_001194135.2 Octopus bimaculoides
TATATATATGTATATATATGTATATACATATGAATAAGTGGAGTGACAGATAGATAGATAGATAGATAGATAGATAGATAGATAGATAGATATACGTATGCATATATGATTTTGAGTAAGCATATGCATCTTTGTGTGTTTGTGTGTGCGCGTGTGCGTGCAAACGTGCGTGCAGGCGTGTGAAGTGAATCACAGATACTCTTCCTGCGTACAATTAGTTTACAATGTAAGGTTTTAAGTCATGTGTGTTCACTTTGTCGAGCCATCGACCTACGATTCCACAGATAGCCTTCTTATATGCATACATACATACATAAATACGTACGTATGTATGTTTGTATGTATGTATATATATATATATATATATACGTACATACTTGCGCTTGTGTATGGATGTATGATGGTAAGTTTGTATACGAACAAACATTTCGCAACAATTTAGTTTAAATTTACATTACTGTCTGCGGAAGTGATGAAAACTTTATCACACCTTTAGCAATTTTAGCTGGAAGAAATGAGCAGTAATTTAGTTTTAAACGAAATTGGAATTTTTCCTTTTCATTTGTCGCTTCGGGAAGCGAGAGTAATGTCCATAGTTTAGATAAGAACTAGGAAGTAAGTTGGATGGAAGAGATGAGGTCACGGGGAAGAAATACGTTGAATCTTGTGAAATTGACGGACGCTTAGGAATTAATGGAGGAACAAAGAGAAGACAAATAATAAACAACAAAATGGCCCATTGAGTTAGTGCTGATTTGCAAAATGATGTTGGGAAGATTGTTCGCCTGGGCATCGTCTTGCTAAAGTCTATCATAAAAGCAATACACGAGTACTGCACATACACATAAATACGTACATATTCATCAAGTTGGTCTTACAATGGAACGTTTCAAATACACAAACATACCACTTTAGATACATAGATTCGTACTTATACATACGTACATACAGATACATATCTATCTATCTATCTATCTATCTATCTATCTATCTATCTATCTATCTATCTATCTATATATATATATAGATATAGTTTTAGAGAAAAGAACCAAAGTACATGAACGTTTCCATGAAAATCCACAGTCAAATACAGAAAAATAAGTATAATATAATACAAAGTATATATCAAATGATAATGATAGAACTTTGGTTCTTTTCTCTAAAACTATATATTTATATATTTTATACTGTGAAACTTAATTTCATTTTAATTTTTAATAAATTGAATTTAATTGAGTAATTACCTGTAAATTTGGATTTTTAACCCTAATATTATTATATATATATATGACTTAAAACCTTATTTGTTACAACAGACCTTAAATAGACATTGAGATTTTATATATACCTCTGACGAAGGAATCTCTGCTATCTCCAGTCTCGATTGTCTGACATAAACAAGGTAGGACAAAATCCCGCGATCTGGTGCTCCTGCGGTGAAAGTTGACGATTATCTTCCGCTAGTGATATAAACACAGGTGCTCATATGCACGACATGTATATATGAAAGGTTCAATCATGGTATATATTCACGCAAACACACAAGCAAACATAGGAGTAAAGGAATTCAACATTTTCGCGAACGTATACTTCTTACGAATGAGAATATCTATGAAAGTATTTTCAACTTCGTTGTGAACACACGAATAGATAATGGAATAAAATAAAAGAATAATGTGAGGTGGTACTTAACGTTGGGAAACAATATCTTCTCGTATCTGTTTTTTTTTTTTTTTTTGTTCACATGAATTCGAAGGTAAAATTCGCCGGATTTTATCAGCAAACATCAACACTTGGAAAAAAATTTCGTAGCAAACTCAACAAATAAACGATGAATCTTAAAATAAGATGGAAAAACTACGCAGTTACAAAGACCTAGAAATATAGCATTTTTGGAAAGGATGGAGGGGAAAAAATGTAATAGAACACGATAAAAATGAGAAAGTTTAAAATCATAATCACATGCAATCACATATGCTACACACAGACTGTACTACTATTAGTTTCGGGATACACGTACATACTTTCTTAGGTGCATACATACGTTAATACACATAAATATTCGTTCAAACACACATGCACATACACACAGACATACACACTCACAAAGACAGATACACACATATGTATGTATACATATATGGCTATGTACATAAATACATATACATACCTATATATACATACAAAATGAATATATAAATGTAAATATAGATATAATATATTTATAGGTTTGTGTGCATATAAGTGTATGTGAGTGTACATAAATGCATATATTCATACGCACAGAAACACACACACACAGACATATATATAGAGAGATATAAAACATATACATATGTACATGTATGCACATATATGTGTGTACATAGATAGATGGCTTTCATATGGAAGTCGGGAGTTGTTTACAATATTCTTAATAGTATTGATAAAATATAGTTTTTTAAAATCCCACAAACTGTAGCGCAAGAAAACATTTCAAAACAAGTAAGTTCAGAAATGAGGAAAACGTGTCTTCTCATACTTGTAACTTGACGTTTAATTTAGGAGAATATATATATATATATATGTATTTATTTTTTGTTTTTGTATATATTTTTTGTATATATTTTCAATATGCCCGATGATATATAATTGTTTTTGTGTTATTGGAGACGATTAAATTTATGCGTTGATACACATAGGCACAAGTGCGTACACACACTTTGTGCTATTACTCCATAACCGTAGGTACGTTGAAAGGAAACGCTCCTCCGACCAGTTGTTTGGATTATAAATGAAACTAATGTCATTGACTTGATGAGTGCCGTTCCTACTTCAGGCTGTGTCAAAAAATACGGTTTGTCTTTCAAGAAATCTGTCGTACAAGAGGAATAACCTAATTCTGTTTGAAGACATTGCTCATCAACCCACCCGGTGTTGAGTACACTTTCTTGCAGTTATTTGCTACAACACATTCACGCATAGGCACTCATACATACACGCGCGTGATAACATGATCAAAAACACGTGCATTACTTTAAGATTATTAAACTCTAACTAATTTTAAGAACAAGAGCAGGCATAGGCACGGCTGTGAGGTTAGGGCGCTTGCACTCCACGTAGCACCTGGTTCTGGAAAACTGTTATAACCCGCCGTCTGTGTCCTGTTTTTGTTACCACTTTAACCCTCCGCAAAACATCCCAAATTTTATTTACTTTGCTTTACTGGAAGGACTGTCTTAACGAAGTCGAGTCCTGTCCCTACGTTAGAAACGCGGAGTAGACAAAACAGGGGACAAGTGATGAAGGGAATTTTCTTTATGTTGCCTGTCTCGTTTCTCTATTTGTTCCTTTCTTTGTTCGAAAAAAATTAGTTTTCCACTTCTATTTTTTATGTTCTTATTTCTTATTTTGTTCACGTTTTTTTTCACGTCCTATACTCATATATCCATGTATATATACATATACATGTAGGCATATACATGTATGTGTATATATATGCATATATTATATTGATATTATTATAAGTTCGAAAGCCACGCATCCATTTCCTAGTATATATATATATATATATATATATATATATATATAGCAAAATAGGGGTAGCTTATCCTGTTCAGGCCATACTATTAGCATTATCCTGCGTTTGAGAATTTAAAATCAATTCTTTAACTTTCTAACACATCTCAACGCTTCTAAAAGCAAGCTTCGTTTGCTTGTTTACGTTTATCGTAATTTGAATTTAACGTATGATAGCGTCTCATAAAGCGAGATTTCTATATATCCTAAATTTGCAAAAGATTCTGTTGTGTGGGTGGTTTAGCTTAATGGTTCGGAGCACCACGGCGCGTAATCACGGAGTTGTGAGTTCGAGCCTCATAGCCGACTGCCAGCACTTTTTTCGGCAAAATAGGGATAGCTTAATCTGTTCAGGCTTTATTATTAGCATCATCCTGCGTTTGAGAATTTAACATTACTTCTTTATCTTTCTAAGACATCTCAACGCTTCTAAAGCAAACTTTGTTTGTTTGTTTCCTGTTAAGCACCATCATTTAGACCACAGGGCAGTTGAAACATTTTTTTTATATGATATCATAAAATACGTCATATCAATGATAACACTCATATTTTGTCATGGATGATTGCCCCTTTTATTTCAAGGTTTCCAAAATATCCAGGATGGCCAAGACGAGAATGCATTGTATGATAGGTGTGCTCATTCAAGTTTGATCTGGTGGTTGACTATATCACGATTGAATGCGCCTTTAGAAAGGATACATATGTTTCCCCGTGTGATATAGACACACGGGGTCGGTTCGCGTGACATATATATATATATATATATATATATATATATATATATATATATATATATATATATATATATATATATTGGAAATAGTAGAACAGTTCCCAAACATACATGGAGATCTATATCGTGATGTATGTTTACTTTACCTTCAAAATGTTTCCGACCAAAAAGTACAAAACGTTAAGAATAGTTTAGTGGTGGTATTTCTCAGATAGGCTTACTATAATTTTAATAATTATTATAACCTATAAGGTGTTTCTTCCCATGCTGCCACTTGATTTCAATGCTATATTATATTCAATGCGGCGGTATTTCGATAATATAGCACATGGTGTGTGTATAGACAAATGAACTGGTCACTGTATCTACGTGTATATTTATGCATATACCTGTGCGTATACATAAGTATTTGCATGTTTATGTGTATATATATGTAGCTATGCACAATTCATGGTATATTTCATTGATAAAGGCAAAGTATGGTTTTATACAAAGCCAGAAACTCAAGGTCTCAAATTATCCAATTTTTACTGTTTTTATTTTTTTGTCTGTGTCCTTTCACAATGTGCTGTTTTGAATACTTGATGTGGTTTTACACTCAGGTTTTGACTACTATTTCAAGCATGGTGGTATCTTTTAGATACCATTGTTTATAATCGTAATAATTATTATAATCTGTTTTTTTTCTTCCCATACTGCCACTTGATATGATCGATATTTAAAATAACGATCTTATCCTTATATATATATATATATATAT
>NC_068993.1:47809795-47816433 GCF_001194135.2 Octopus bimaculoides
TTCAATATAAAGGATCAAATATATAAATATAAGTATATAAAGGCGACTCGAGTTTCAGGGCTATTTCCCTTCGTCATGGCCGGTATGACAGACTTTAACAGACATATATACATATATATATATACGCGACGGGTTTCTTTCAGTTCCCGTCTTCCAAATTCACTCACAAGGCTCTGGTCGGTTCGAGTTCATAGTAAGAGACGCCCAAGGTGCCACGCAGTGGGACTGAACCTGTAAAACATGCAGTTGGGAAGCCAGCTTCTTACCACACACCCACTCCTGGGCCTATATATATATATATATATATATATATATATATACCCAGCACGGGAAGGAATGCCTATCCGTCGCAGGATTGATCATTTTTGCCAGCGCAGTGAACTAGAGCAACGTGAAATTATGTGTTTTGTTCAAGAACGCAACGCGTCCCCCATTTCAGAAATCGAAACCACAATCTTACGGACAGCAGCTAAGAATACCAGTCCACTAAGCGATGCCCCTCCACCTCTACAAAAGAAACATTGAAAATATAAGTAGTAAAAAAAAAAAAAATTCTTGGCTGCAATGATTATGAAAAATCCTGACATTTTGAAATTTTTAATCCGGCAAAACTTATGGATGTCGTAAAATATTCTGATCATGTTGCGTAGTTATAGAGTATTTATCGAAATAACACGTAGATGTTTATAAATATTTATTGGGTGATATTACATAAAATTCATTAGGAACGGCCATCAGAAATACCATTTAAATTAACTCCTGCGATCTCTATTGCATAGCATTTTTATATCTATTATTTTTATTTTTTAGCACTCTTGTTTATATCTTATAACAGATTGCTATTGTTAATATTTTCACGAATGTTTACACACAAACACGTGTGCGTGCGCAACACATTTACATTTATATACGTATGAAAAAACATATACAAATTAAGAGAGCTATATATGTACGTATATATATATATATATATATATATATATATATATATATGTGTGTGTGTTTATATACATCTGTGTCTACATATGTGTGTGTGTATGTGCGTGTGCGTGCATGCGTACATGTATGTGTCTATATGTGCACAAGAAAATATGAACATTAACATCGATATTATAATCGCCATTAATATTAATAATATACATCACAATCGCGTGGTCATTATCGTCATAATCCTCATCAATTTTTACTACTACCAATAATAATAATAATCCATTCTATTATAGGCACAAGGCCTCACATTTGGGGCAAGGGATTATGTCGATTACAGCGACTCCAGTGCGTAACTGTTACATAATTTATCGACTCCAAAAGGATGAAAGTCAAAGTCGACCCCGGCGTAATTTGAACTTAGAATTTAGCGACGGGCGAAATACTGCTAAGCATTTCGACTAACGTGCTAACCATTCTGCCAGCTCACCGCCTTAAAAAAAATAAAATTTACACACAAATACACGCACAATTTAGAAGAAACGTTTTAGTCATGTTTACACTTGCAAAACTTCATGTCCATTACGTTCTGCGACAGTGTAGTTCACTTTACTTCTTGACAAAGAACATGCAATTGTCTGAGCACAAACAGAAATGTTTCGAAGAACAAACCTTTATTTCTCAATCATTGGCATTGAGATTTATTGATTGTGAATGCAAACGCAACTTGAACTTGAAACTGTAATTGGAGACGGATGAATGTCGGTGTGGTGTCAAATCTCAGTTCGCAATGAACTGTTACTTTTTTCAATGGTTCAACTTGAGAAACAATGTCACCTTCAATTATGTGTTCAAGTAAATTGGTTATTTGAATTCTTGTTCCATTACAATGTCCATTAGCTTTATTTAAATTTCACAGTAACATTACAACACAGTCTCCAATTTTTAAAGTCAAAATATGTGGGCAAACTCCACGAATGTTTTAACTGCCTACGAATACCGTTGCATAAATTTACAGATAGTTTTCATTCTTATATGAATGAATATAGCGGCGTGCTGGCAGAATTGTTAACACGTCCGGCGAAATGTTAAGCGCCATTTCCTCCATCATTGATAAATTAAGTACCAGTGATACACTGGGGTCGATGTAATCCGCTAGTCTCTCGACTCCAAATTTAAGTCCTTGTGCCTTTAGTAAAAAGGATTATTATATGAATCAATAAAACCGTGAGCTGGCAGAATACTTAGCACGCCAGACAAAACGCTTAGTGGAACTTTGTCAGTCTTTCCGCTCTGAGTTAAAATTCCACAGAGGTCGACTTGTCTTTCATCCTTTCGAGGTCGATAAAGTAAGTGCCTCCCCAGAGATTGCTGGGTTCCTAGAAAATGCTGACCTCCACACAAATTGCTAGCAATTTCGCCAGCCGCTACGTTCTGAGTTCAAATTCCGCCGATGTTGACCTTACCATTCATCCCTTCGGGGTCGATTAAATAAGTACCAGTTATGCGCTGGGGTCGATGTAATCGACTTCATTCCTTCCCTCAAATTTAAGACCTTGTGCTTCCAGTAGAAAGGACTATTATTATTATTATGATTATTATTATTATTATTATTATTATTATTATTATTATTATTATTATTATTATTATTATTATGCACTACCGAGCGCAGCTATGTGTGCTTTGGGTATGTGCTGTGGTTTGCTCTGAATCTCTTATGGTTACTATATTGAAAGTGTTTTGCGTAGGATGTGTGCAGTGCCCAGTAGTGCAATTTTCTGTATGTTATATATATATTTGTAAGTCCTGGTGTTTTTGTTATGTATTTGTCTGAATATTTTTATATTATACCTAATGCACCCACTATGATAGGAATTATTTCTGTTTATTATTATTATTATTATTATTATTATTATTATTATTATTATTATTATTATTATTATCATTATTATGATCATCGACTTTTTTCAGTTCCACTTAGAATGTAGAGTAAAGATAAAAGGATAATTTCTCTTTTCCAATAATTGTTTGAAAATGTGGATGCCTGTGGCAAAAATATCTGGTACGAATGAGCTTCCTCTAAACATGCGCCTGTAGATTGGAGAACAACTTTTGATCGAATTGTCGGACCTTTTTTGACCAGACTAATCCTGGATATGTGAAGTTCCTCGATTGGTCCTGTCTGAAGATTCTTAATCAATTATATGTGTCCACATACTACGTAATATATATATTATTTGTACATACATTTAACTCAATTCATCGTTGATTCCCTTTGTCCCCTTCATATTTTATGCAAACTACCCAACGCACACACACAAACACACACACACACGCATTATAGACCATCCTTGTGATGTTTCCCTCATCGACGCCCTTGTGACAATTAAAATAAATTATTATTTTTATCATTATAGTTCCTAATGCTATTATTATTATTAAGGAAAATAAATTAAATTTTCATCATCATCATCATCATCATCATCATCATCAGCAGCAGCAGCAGCAGCAGCATCTGGTGACAAATAAATAAGTTATTCCTATTATTGTTATTGGCGTTGCAGTTTAATATTATCAACATCATTTTATTTCACGATAAACATGATTATTATTATTAATTATATCGTTATAGTAATCACTATTATTAACATTTAATATCACTATTGTTCGTGCTACTATTATTATTATTATTATCATTATTATTATTATTATTATTATTATTATTATTATTATTATTATTATTATTATTATTATTATTATTATTATCTGTAATAGCGTTTGTCACAGTAACAGTATTAGAAATAATGGTGGTGGTGGTGGTGGTATTAATCGTTGTTGTTGTTGTTGTTGTTGTCACATCGCCATCATTATCCATCATTTTATAATCTTCTCTTAATAGCCCAGTAATTTGTCAATACAGAAGTTAGCATGGAGGAGGAGCTGTGAGGAAAAAGAAAGAAAGGATTAAAGAAAGAAAGAAAGAAAGAAAGAAAGAAAGAAAGAAAGAAAGAAAGAAATGTTGCATTGCAGCGTTAATTGTAATTCTGCTCAGGAGACATAATTTAATTATTGCCATGTAATAACACAATCTGATTGGTTGAGGTAGTTAATTTTTCAATGACAACAGAAACGACAAGGAAAACACACTTTGCAATAACATTCAATATCATCATCATCGACATCATTACCATCATCATCGTCATCACCACCACCACCACCACCACCACAACCACCACCAACACCACCACATCCACCACCAACATCAGCGTCAGCATCAAGAAGAACGTCAATAACAAATGCTACAAACTTCAATAAGAACTGCGCTACAATAGCGAAACCAGCAATAACAGAAACAACAGCGAAAACGGCAGAACATTAACAAGAGCAGCAACATTGCAATAATAACGACAGACAGCAGCAGGAACAACAACAGCAGCAGTGCTACCATCAAAAGTTAAACAGCAGCAGCACTAACACTAAAGACAGTACAACAGGCAGAGCACCACTAAAACTGCACAGCAGCAGCAAGAAAAAGAACAATGACTGCAATATTATCATAAACAGCATAACAACAACAACAACAACAACAACAACACCAACAACAACAACAATAACAACAACAACAGCAAATACAGCAACAATAGCTCAATGTAGACAAGAGGAACAATGAAATCTTTCGCAATAAGAACAATAAGGGGAAACTGGAGGCCAAAAATACAAAAAGAAGAAAAAGGAAATTCAGAATGAAAACAACAACAACAACATTAACAATAATATAGACAACGATGACGGAAATAAACAGTTCAACAAGAACTACAACGTTAACATCAACGGGAATAAAGTTGACAACAACTCTAAGCATTTCATGTCAAGTGCAATATAGAGAATAACAACAAAGACGGCAACATCACTAACGAAACAGTAGGACACTTGTCAACAACAACAACAACAACTACAACGGCAGTGACACGTGTTACTTTCAAATGTTGGCACAATGCCAGTAATTTTGGAGGAGGGGGTAAGTTAATTATATCGACCCCAGTGTTCAACTGGTACGAGAATGAAAGGCAAAGTAAAGCACGGCGAAATTTGAACTCATAACATAACGGCAAACGAAATACCGCTAAGCATTTCGCCCGGCGTGCTAGCAGTCTGTCATCACGCCACCTTGAGATTGACACATATTCTTTTCTATTCTAGGCACAAGGCCACAAATTTTGGGGGAGGGATTTGTCGATTAGATCGATCCCAGCACGCGACTGGTAATTTTTTTTTTTTTTCGGCCCGAAAGGATGAAAAGCAAAGTCGACCTCGGCGTAATTTGAACTCAGAACGTGACGGCAAACGAAATACAGCTGAGCATTTTGCCCGGTGTGCTAATGGTCCTGCCAGCTCACCGCCTTAGAGAGTCAAACATATTTATCTACATACACAGATAAACTCACTCCATACGTAGACTCACCAATAATTAGACTCATATCTACATGCATTTAGAGTCACTTAATTTTAAGCATCATCGATCAAAACTTTTTTAGTATATAGTATTTAGTCTTGTGTTTAATCATGTATCTATAGTCACTTGACAACCGTTGACACAGATTTAACACTCATATCCGAACTTCATTAACGTCAGTGGAGTCTGAAAAGTTCCTGACTTTAAAAGTATCACGAAAAGCCTAGACATAGGCCCATCCTTCCGAGTTCTATTTCAGGGCAGAGAAAAACTGGTAAACTACTGCAATAAATGTGTGAATCAGAGAGGCGAACATGTTGAATAAAATCATAATTAACTGATCCGCCTCTATTTCCTTTTACATACAACCAAGAACTTTTCAACACTCTCTTGCATATATTTGGTTAAAACCATGCCCGTATTTATATATGCATATGCAGAATTTAAACGTCAAGCAAGTGATAAGCAAGTTTAGACTCATAATAGCCGATTTATATTATCAAACGTTTCCATAGAGAAGAATGTTCAATATGCAGTATTTGTGGAAAGGTAAATTACTAATCATCAGACAAAATTGAATGAAAATGTACAGCATACGCCCTATATTAATGAGGGTCTCTAGAACATTCAAATACAGATGTATTATATACTTCTGTATAGATATGATAGACGGCAACTTTATTTCCAGAATGTTCTCATTGTGGAAATATGTCTTCTAATGATTTTGATTCCATTTTAATCATAAGTTCCTTGATGGATATCTAGCACTGAGAGTATTTTATATTTTTATTTCTATTATATTTTATTTATTATTTCGTGGTAAATGGAGTATAATTAAGTCAAGAATCACAACAGCAGAATCTTTGTCCGATAAGGAATTTTTAGTCCAACTATAAATGAGCAAAACTTTGAACTTAGAAGACAGCAGTATTCCGTTGGGATTGCTTGGGTCATATAAAATATAAGCGTTCTATGGTAGCATTTCGATATGAGTTCTTTCATGTATGACAAGGTCGAATTTTTGAAAGCATGCATTATTTGATTGATATGCCTATATATTTATATGTACATTCATGTCTACTTTCCTGCATGGATTTGTATGAACATGTGTATATAGGCGACCCTGGATGTAATACACACACACACACACACACATATATATATATACATGCACATAGGTATATATATGCAGATATATGCATGTACACATGAATATGAATACATATATACATATATATATACATATATACACATATAT
>NC_068993.1:47816630-47821735 GCF_001194135.2 Octopus bimaculoides
TATGAATATATGTGTATGTTTGTGTCCATGCATTTGTGTCTGTTTGTGTGTGTGTATCTCTGCGTGCATATCTTATACCCGCGTGGCCTAATTAATCTCCAAAAGTCCTCTCTTCTTTAATCACATCGATATCGTCAGTATGAACCACAAGAAGACCTCTTTACTTTTGCTACACTCCATTCAAAGAAACCCTTTGAGGGTCTTCACTAACTGACAACAAGCTTTCATTCACAATTGACTAGCATCTTCTCTCATTGATACTTTTATACCTTTAGAGAGCTGACCAGAATATATATAATTGACCAGCAAAAACGAAACAAGTCAAGTCAGCCCAAATAGCTCTTCATTTTTTCATCTTACACGTTAGTCACTCCACTATACAAACCAATGCTACGTCTTTGTGTGTGATGTGTGTGTGTGTGTGTGTATTGCGTGTGTTGGGAGTATGTGTATGTTTAGCGAGTATTGTTTTTAGGTGCGTGTATGCTACATCTCTCTGTCTCCTTCTATCTATCTATCTATCTATCTATCTATCTATCTATCTATCTATCTATCTATCTATCTATCCATCCGTCTATCTATCTATAGATAGATAGATAGATAGATAGATAGACAGACAGACAGACAGATAGATATAGATATATCTGTCTATCTACGTACTTAATTATGTTTCTCCAACTACTTCTCTCTCTCTTTATATATATATATATATATATATATATATATATATATATATATATATATATACATGAGTGTGTGTGTATGTGTGTATGTGTGTGTGTGTGTGTGTGTGTGTCTGTGTGTGTGTGTATAATTCAAACTATTCGAGTGAACAAGAAGGGGTACAGTTGGACATTTATATTTTAATTACTACAATTGTTTCGATGCAACGTAGTTCTACAAGTGTACAGGTACTTGATTATGCAACTGATTATTTCCAATCATACTCCCTCTCGTTGTCTCCAAAGTTTTCAGTTGCCTACTCACGCACAACAGATGCTGAAACGCAGATTGTGCCATAAGTAATGTACGAATTTTGGGTGAATAGAATAAGAGATCTCATTTTGTGTTTTATTAATATTTAATCCTGTATATAATTCCTATCGCCATCAATAGCTTCCTTCCATTTACTCATCATTTAAAAAAAAATTCCATTGGTAAAAAAACTATTTTGGTTTTGCTCAGACAATGGAAGAAAAGTCAATTTTGACCTTTGTGGGCTTAGCTTATACCGTATGTTAATCTGCTTGTCGGTTAATTAAGTATTGTACTGAATCCTTCATTCTCAGAACGCATCACTGTAAGACACATTTCCTTCCGCTCCTGTATTATTTTTTATCACTTTATTTTTTTAGTTCAAATACGTAGCATGACCATCACCTAGATGAATATGTAACGATAACATCTACGTTACACCTATGTAACCTTGACATTCATTCTTATGATAACTAAAGTATATATTTAAATTTTGAAGATTCGTATTTTTGTCGTACTGTTTTCATCACATATGGGTAGGATGACACTTGTACTTTCCCCATTTCTTCCATTTTATAATGTGTTTGTGCACAACACAGTGATTATAACCTCGTTAATTACAATACATATGTGAAAGTCAATATTAGTATAATTGCGAAAGAATTGATTCACGTTTGGCATTCCGATTTAACATTATCCTCTTGGACTTGATTTCATCGTTCAGAGATGCGTGATAGATAAATAAAAGATCGTTCTAGAAATGGATAAGCATTTATGAAAATATACCGGTATCGATTACATGAACTATATTCAACTGATAAAATCTGTATCATTTTGCCAATGTACGATATTATTGTCATTAACATTCTCACAACTTATTTTTTTCAAAATGCTACCTATATAATTTGATATATTAGAAGTGATATTACAGAACTTACTTTAGAATATTTAATCAATATTGACATCGTAGTGAAAATGTTTGCACAATCACCAGTTACAGACTCTGCTTCATTCATTTTTTTTTAATAGCAAGAAGAATGATGACGGCGATAACAATGCGGATAACTGGTGAAATAACAGCAAAAACTTCATAACAATAACGGCCAAAATAAAAAAAAGATATATTCAACAAACGTAATACTTAAAACCGTCAAATATTTAAAGAAAACAGTGGCATTAATTTCTTTTGGCTACGCCCCAGGTCAATATACTTTTATGAGAGTGAAAAAGATTTACGGTAGCAACACAAGACCCCTGTCCATAACCTCAAAACATTTGAAACCATTAAACGTAAACAATATTTAACCTAACTTCTGGCTGAACGAACTGTTTGATGGAGCAGGTAATCGTTTCTGAGTTCGAAGTTACGCTGTGGACTTAATAATCTTGCCTGAAATAGAATATAAAAGTGTACATAATGAGATTTACCAGTATATTCACTGGACAGTGTATAATAAGATAAACATGGAAAGCAGTCTTAATTAGAGCAATTTACATTTCAATTTCAATAACCAGTGCAAAGCATCGTACAAGAAACTCTAAAAGCAGCACAGCAGTACTAAATTAAACGTTGTAACTATAAAAATACAAATAAGTCTTTGCAGTTAAAGATAAAGCAGCAGAAATATATGGTTCTACATCACCAAACTGAAATCTTCGATTAAGAAAAATAATATACATAAGAAGGTGTGCAAACACCAGTATTTGCCATTGAAACTATTCATATGAAGGACATTTATTGCAATTTATTATAACAGTTGATATAAACAGCGTCACTCGACTATAAATTATTCAACATAAAAACTCAGTCCAACAGATACACATGAAACCTGGCACATACGGACGATAGCTTTATTCAATCTATTATGATGCATTTTGATGTTATAGATATTACTCGCAGTACAAATTACTTGAAATACTTTGAGAATATAATGACCTGTCAGGGTTTAATGACAAACGAATGGTAAATACGATAAGAGAGACAAGAACAGCAACAGCAGTGTCACCATAAATATTTATTGCTTCTAAAAAGACACAAGGCTCAATTTATTTCGAAACTAAATATCATTTCTGCGATATTGAGTTTCCACAAGTTCTACCCATATTATATGATACTTATCCCAAAGTCTAAGTTATTTTTAAGTTTCAGAAAACTACTTTAGCCTCAGTCTTCTGAATATATTTCATAAATGTAAGATCGGGATTAACTGCTTGTATATAAACAAGGCGCTGTTGCTGTCTTAAACATGAAATTCATAGATAAAATCCCCAAATGAGGAAGTTCGGCTAATTATCCATTGTGCACTATTAAACACAGTACTAACGTTAGTCCACACTGACCTCTTTAGTCGCTACATATTCTACAATACAAGCTTGTTCTCTAAAATAAGCCGTCTAGCTGCCAACCTCCATCAGCTTAACTGATTACCAATATAATATCTATCAGTTGCGTATGTTGTTGAGCAATATGTCAGCATTCATTGAAAAACCTTGCGACTAACGTTATTCCGGCGGTGATCATCTCAAAAGCATTACATCTAAAATTGATTTCTTTTACCTCTTAAACTGGAAGACTGTGATACAAGAGCTTAAAACTCATCACCTGCTTTGCTTTGTTTTTCCTTTTATCTTTGTTTCTGTGTCACATTTAACATTATATTTTGATTGAAATACTTCATCATTCTACTTTCATTCTACATTCATAATTTCTATCCGAGTGAACATGTGTATTCGGTGCTTCTATGCGTACGCCTGTGTGCGTATATGCATATGAGTTTCTGCAATGATGGAGTTCAGAGATCTTCGCTTTCTTGGTTTCGCCCTTTTCTTTGCGCTTCATTTTATTTTTTTGCATGTCTTCTCGTTTCCCTTCGAATTTTTTTAATTTCTCACTGCCCAGAATCTTAGTTTTTAAAGTATATCTAACACATAAACTCAGTCTGCAAGATTGCTTGCATATACATGGCGTATTTCAGAAATATGCCTATATAATAGAAGCACGAAACTCTTAGTAGCTCCTTCTGTATGTATGTTAAATTGATATATATATATATATATATATATATATATATATATATATACATATGTATTATATATATATATGTATATATATATATGACCACAGTTCAGCTGCATGGCTGAAACTTTACATTTACATAATTACTTTTTCTAATCATAGTACAGTGAAATTAATAAGTTCTTTTTTTTTCTTATGTTATGTTTCGGTTATTTGTTTAGTGTCCATAATTGCACTTTACAGCGCGTTACGATGTTATTATTAATGGCATCTTCTGGGCATATTTAACTGCTTTTTTTTTTCTCGTTTCTCTCGAATGGAGAATTTTTCCAACTGAATGATGAGACTTTAGTTTCTTTTTTCAACTGCGTGTTGAATGCTGTTCTAAAAATAGTTCAAAAACTGTCTTTTTGATCCTACTAGTCAAGGGAGGAATTTATTCCCGAAATCTAGTTTTTGGTTTATTTGATATACACATTAATTTTGGTTTTTTCCATTGTGGCCAAGGTTTTCAATTCAGTTACTACCAATTCTGTGAAGTTCGTGTATCAGGTCCTTACAGTGTCTTTATTATTGATATTTTAATATATTAATATTGTATGTGCTTGATTGTATTTGTTCTTATGCTAAACGAAGGAAACGGTATCTAACATGTTACTATGAAGGAAAAAATAAGGAAAGAGAATTACAGGAGTGTAAGACTCATATTAAAAAACTGAACTCGAAAACATTAACACCCTGGCAATTCCAATAGTCCTAAACATTTTAAACATCATTAACTGGAATTTTACAGAGTTCCAACGCCTGGACAGCAACACAACGAAACAGCTAATATCAAAGAACATGCATCACCCAAAAGCAGACGTTGATCGTCAATACCTATCTAGAAGTGATGGGGAAGAAGAGTCAGGCAGGTAGAAATCTACTATAAGAGCTCCGCTGTGGCTTGTGTGCAAATACGAAAGCAGCAAAAGATCACATCCTATTGTTAAGGAATGTTTCAGATTCTTAAGGGAACTCTACATTCACCTTGAATTAGACGAAGAACATGAAACCACTATTATTATTATTATTATTATTATTCAGTAGTTTTATTTTTATAACGTGCTTTCAC
>NC_068993.1:47821745-47822453 GCF_001194135.2 Octopus bimaculoides
TTTATTGTTATCATTACTACTACTACTACTACTACTACTACTACTACTACTACTACTACTACTACTACCATTATTATTATTATCAATCTTCATCATCCACATGATCTCCATCATCGTCGTCGTCATCGTAATCATCGCCGTCATAGTGATAGCTGCTGTTGTATTAATTTATTCACTGGTGTGAAAGTAGCACTAATAACATTAATAGTTAATGTTTTGGGTGTGTAGCAATTGCGGTAAAACTTTTAGCAACACCCAGTGAACCACGCAAAATGTGTTTCGAAACAACGATTTATTTAGAGTCAATACATAATACAGAATATGATTTGTTCACTGTATTCATACATTTCTATTCTACTACACTAATTATTATATTTCATTTATTTTAAGCAGGAAATAGATTTCTTTCAAACATTATATTATATTTTTTCTCTTCAATTTTTGTCGTACGTTTTTCTTTGGGGGATTAATTAGTGAATAAGAAAAAAAAAATTACACTATTCCCCTTTCTCTTCCTGTTCTTCTTTTATAATGGAGCGAATTAAAAATATGCACATACACACGCACACATACAGACACATACACATACACGCATACACTTACACACACACGTAGATACATATATACACATATAGATATTGAAAGAAAGAGGGGGTACTGTTGACACATATTTATCTGAATATATATATAAATATATATATATATATA
>NC_068993.1:47822765-47825705 GCF_001194135.2 Octopus bimaculoides
ACGTAGTTATGCAGGGTCGTGCAAAAGTAGATATACAGTTATTAATGAAGAAAACACGTACAATGCTTATGTATCTTTTATCAAAAATTAGACGTTTCGATAAAATTACTATAAAAGTTATGATAAATGGATTATTAGGATTAATAACGCTGAAAATATCAACAATGCGGCTAACTAATTTAATGTGCTAATAATTTTAATGAATTAAGTATTATAACATTGGCCATATAACTCCCCACACTGCAACCCCCTAGCCTATAATTTGTGCGGCGCAGTTGAGCGAGCGATCAACAAAACTCATTTTAAAACCAATGATGAGCTGAAGACACGAATTGTGGCTGCATTCATCACCTTAAGAAGACCGTCTAGAAGAGTTGCAGGAGATTCCGAAGACGTCTGAAGGCCATATTCACTTAATTTTAAATGCTTACAATTTTATTGCCGTTAATGTATTCTCCATTTCAAGAAATGCATTGTTCCATACGCGTTTTCCACCGTTCGAAGCAATGCTAGAGCTCTTGCAAAGCAATGTCTTTTAACGTTTCCGACGTTTTTTTCTTTTCCTCTTCCACATCTGCAAATTCTGTAGTACCGGCTTTCGTCACTAGTGATGAATTTTCTAAAAACATCCGGATCAATTTCCCTCTGTGAAATAGAATGGTCAATAACAAAAAAATGCACGCCGATATAATATATTATCCGGCGTATGTGACTTGTGCCCTGAGGAAGCCTTTGGTATTCTATTAAGTAACGAATTCTTGATAAACAAGCCAGGTGAGAAAATTCCAAGATGTTGCCACCACGCCAACTTTGCATTTTCCAGATGCAATGCAGTAGAATAATAATAATGATTTAGTTAACTCTCTCCCTCTCCCTTTTCCCTATACAAGTGTGTGTGTCTGGTTGTATTTCTATAAGTACGTATGCATTCCTGTCCGTGTGTTTAGCATGTATGGATGCATGTATATGCGTATTATATATATGCATATACATATACAAACACGAGCACCTGTGTATGTATATGCGCGCGTATGTATGTATGTACATATATTTGTATATGTCTATATGTGTGAGTGCGTATACATATACGTATATATATATATATATATATATATATATATATATATATATATATATATATATATGAATGTATGCATGTATGTACTCGTGTGGGTGTGGGTGTTTCTGTGTATATGTGTCTGACCATATGGATGTATATGTAAACGACCATGTACGCGTACGTACGGGCCGACTCTTAATGGTCAGCTAAGGACAATCGCTAAGGACAATCGCATGTGTAACCAACCATGAAGAACATATCAACAGTACAAGGAAAGAAATACCAATCCCTTTAAAACGGCAACCACTTTAACAGTAGTAGAATCTCCCTCCCACTACATCTACACATTTAAAGCAGTTTGCCAACGGTTCTTCAGCAACCGCACAGCTTGATAAACTCAGTGGCTGCTACTAAGCTCAAGCAGCGACAGAGAGGATGCTCCTGAAGTCGAGAATTTGAACTTACGGAGACAATACTTACATACCACCTGAGGAAACACAACTACATATCATAATGCAGGGAGACGTTTGCATAACTAAGTACCGACACCCCTGGAGAGCTACGTTGCGTAGAAACAATTGTAGTGAGTGAAAATAAATGTCCAACCGTACTCCTTGTTTACTCCAATTTTTTTTTCAGTTATCTATTCACACACAACAGATGCCCAAACCCAAACCAGCAAGGACGTATAATACAACTATTGGATGCTACAGGGTGAAATCTGAAGGTAGACGTGCTTTATACGTTCAACTATGTTCTACTACTCTGTGTGCGTGTGTGCATGTGTGTGTGTGTGTGTGTGTGTTTGCGTGTGCGTATGTGTGCGTTTGTGTGCGTGTGTGTAAGTGTGGGGGTGTATGTGATGTGCGTGTTGCTAGTAAGAAAAGCATTCATAGCAACAAGTTTGGTTCATGTCCGTTAATTTTACCATCATCAATTCACAGCATGGTTCCATTACTTTGGTTTTATTATCTTTTATCTTTTTTTTTTCAATATATTAGATTCTAACTATTAATGGTGAGATACCATGGATATATTTTCCCAGTAAACTTTCCTCGCGGTGAACTTTCGCCACGGTGAACTTTCTTCACGGTGAATTGATGGCTATAATGTCTCCTGCAATGAATTCATGGCGTTGAACATATCTGTAATCAGTTTCTATAAATATTTCGATCTTTATTTTTCATTCTAATCCTTAATCTAACCTCGTACCATTTATCGACCGGCTCTATTTAATGATTACACCAAGTGAGTGAAGAGATATGCATGTAAAAGAGAAAAAAAAAACAATAATGTAGTTGAGCGTAAATATAATGATTAGTTAAAGAAACTGTGTCAGATTCCACGGTGATTAATTCAGGTGTTCCTTAACATGATATAGAAAGAATGAAGTGCTGTATGACTAAGATACGTGTGTACCTAAAGCAATCTGTCGGCAGAATTGTCATTGCACAATGACTATGGTGGCTGTAGTTTTAGCTAGCTTCTGTAAGACAGGCTTCGGTATAAATTCTTTCTAACAAATAATTGTTATATGACGTGATTCGATTCGCAGTTAGATTAAATATGTTATGGGTACACACTCATATACGTTCAAACTTACATATGTGGTTATATATATATATATATATATATCATAAATATAAGGGATTAGCAATTGAGTTGCTTCTCCAACATACTGAAAATTCAGAAATAGCAGTCAAAGAACTACTGATTGTAAGCTACAAATTTTTCTCCAAAACGGATGGCGATATTTATCCGTTTTGGAGAAAAAATTGTAGGTTAGAATCAGTAGTTCTTTGACTGCTATTTCTGAATTTTCAGTATGTTGGAGAAGCAACTCAATTGCTAATCCCTTATATTTATGATGATAAATGGTC
>NC_068993.1:47826202-47826996 GCF_001194135.2 Octopus bimaculoides
GGAGAAAAAAAATTGAATAGTGTTCAGTCAACGGTCAATCATAATAATGGCCGATCATATATATATATATATATATATATATATATAGGAGAGTATTGTAGTTCGCTTGAATCATTGTATATTGTTTGTAAAGTATAACGTGTCTTGAATGGCGCAACAATGTAGAGTGGACTAACTGTTATAATTTGATTTTCCTTAGTCTGATATAATAGCAATATTTCGGAATGCAAAAATTCGGTTTTCCAACGGTTACTGCAGTGGACCCACGACGCTCTTTCCGGAATTCCTCATGAGAAGTGCGTGGGGGCGGCCATTTCTCAAGCTCATATTGATTGTGTAGATAGAAGTGAAAACATTTCTATTGCCGCTCGGTATTCATACTAGCCCCAAGGTAAAGTCTTGTTTTGATTTCTATCTATAGGAATATTTCCCCTGACGAGGCGAAAACGTCCCTTAAGTGGTCCCTAATGCCAAAATTGCAATAGGGAATTAACCAATTATTTTCAAATTGTGGATTCTATTTACCACATCGCCCGAAGACAATTTTTATCGTGAAGAGAAATAATATCACTGATATAATGGTGTTATAGCGGTTTTGGCTGCTATTTTTAACATGCGAGGTTTTTTTTACCCTCTTAGTTATAATAGTGACTTGATCATAATTATAAACGTTTTTTCTTCTTTATATTTTATGATAACATGTTTGGTCATTGATATGTTCATAAATAATCTTAATTATTTATAACATATCTTTCCTAATGTTACATTACTCTCTACTGATATATATATGTATG
>NC_068993.1:47827270-47829032 GCF_001194135.2 Octopus bimaculoides
AATTCTTTTTTTATTAACTGATTTCGGTATCTTCAATTCCATGTGTCTTTATTGGAATTCTTCATCTATAACAATATGCCCTTCCACAAAGTTTGAATTGTCTTTGAAAAATTCGCTCCTGTGCTCACATTTTCACAGTCACTTTCTCTTCGTCTGAAGAATGTCCTTTATTGTTCCTAACTAATAGAAGTGGAAGGGGGTCAGACCTCGAGAGTACGGTTGTTGAGGGACAACTCTCCAGCCCATTCTCCCGATTACCTGATTTGCCGTCAAAGATTGGTATTGTCACAATTTGTCATGGTGAATACGGATCATTTTCACTTTACTGTTTGTTCTGTCTTTTTTTTTTTTCATTTATGTTTTTAGTGTCACAAAGTATTTATTGCTATTCATTGGATGGCCACATTTCAGAAAACCAGACGGCATTATTTTCTCTGCCGATCACTAATTCTTGATATCCTCATCTTTGGGGAAGAGGTCTGACGTATTTTCATCCACTGAGCCTTCATTTCCAGGCAACGTAGATACGGGCAGTTTTCATCACTTTTCACTAGATCGAGAAAACTTTAGATCCAAACGCTTCCAGTAGATCGGATAAGTCTCCCATGGAGGTGTGTAGTAACTTCATGAATAATAAATTACCTGCGTGCACCAATACATTCATTCACTTCTTGGTCATTTGTATCAGTGGCTGCAAATGATGGTTTTCTACAGTGTGGGTTTTTCTTTCTAAAGAAATACTTACGGATTTGATGTTTTAGGATTCAACCCGCCGATAACATAAAAAACACAGTGTGTGTATATGTCTATGTGCGTGCATTGTATATGGATATATATGCATGTATAAATAGTGACAGCGAGCAAGAAGAAACGTTGAAAATATTCTCTACATTTTCCTTAAGTTATATGCACTCATTAAATATTACTTTGTATTTCTTACCTAAAACCTCGATAGAATTGGCCAGAGAGTTGGGGAACTAGAATGAGCGTAAATTAATGAGAGGTCAGATGACTGAACAACGGTTATGTATGATTCTATGTTAATAGGCGTATGGATGTATATGTATGCATGTGGGTTTGTGTGGGAGTGTATGAGTCAGAGAGAGAGAGAGAGAGAGAGAGAGAGAGAGAAAGAGCGAGTGATTGTGTGTGTGTCTGTGTGTATGTGCGTGAGTGTGCGTGCGTGTGAAAGAGAGAGAGTGTGCGTGAGGGAAACAATAGGGCATTTTGATATAGTTAAATGTGTACTCATGTGTACTAGGGTATTCATTAGTACTACATGTGTACGTGTGTATGAGCATATATATATATATATGAATATGTGAGTGACTTTCGGAACCCTGCGTGCATGTATGTGTGTATGTGTACGCGTGACTGAACACATACACATCTGTATATATAATTAACACACAAACATATATATATGCGAAAAGGCAAACAGATTCACACGTATATATGTATAAACATACGAACTCATTCATACGTGCTTGCAGCTCAATTAGTTGCTTCTTCTTTGTCTCGCATGATTCATTAACACCCTGAATCGTCAATTACACATCAAATCTGAAAATACCCAATAACCATGTTTACCTGGACGGTAATAAATCCATGTTAACGTGTTTACACTTCGCTCTACATCCTCGTTCAGCTGTCAAGTACAGTCACACACATGTAAACGTACATACATAAATATATATATATACACATATATCTGCTATTGTATGTATATATGTATGTACATATATATATATATATATATATA
>NC_068993.1:47829364-47838811 GCF_001194135.2 Octopus bimaculoides
TATATATATATGTACACACACACACACACATATATATATATATATACATATATATACACATTGTCTAGATGCTGAAAACACTCCCTATGCAGTGGCAGGACTCTTTTTCAGAAGAAAACAAGTGGTTATTGGAAAATTCTTCCACTTGTTTTTCAATACTGGCACTTGAAATTTTGCTACAGCCCTTTCCCATACAATGTTACATGTATTCTTCCATAGACCGATACACTCATACACTGATGTATGTTTGTGTGCACGTCTGTGTGACTGTGTGATAATGTATGTAAACACTCATACATAGAGTTACTGCCGCGACTCGTCCGATATATAAGGACGCTCTTAGGTTCCCATACTTCCCTTAGGGGATATGAAATGCCTATACAATACATGTGAATATGCGTATGTCTGCGTATGAATGTGTGTTCTGCATGCTTCTGCACATGTATCTGCATGTGAATTTTATGCATGTCATGTGTGTGGCTCTATTTGTACGTGCGTTAGCACATATATGTTCGCGGCTGTGTTGAGCGCGGCATGTTTGTGTGCTTGTGCGTTCATTTATACACGGTGCAAGATTGAATTGATTTCGGGGTGAATCAGGTGACACATCACTAATATAGCGTTCATTTTGTTTGCTAAACTTTCCAGCTCGCCGAGTGTATTACAAACAGATCGATCTGTAAATAAATCGAATTCGACCTTGTAACCTCATGGTCTTTTATTTCTATTTCGTTTGCATCACAGCAGAAGAAATATAGATAACGTTTTTTTTCTTTTTGTATTTCTTATGATTTTTCTGATATTTTAATATATTAGATTTCTAGTTCTTAATTTTTCATATTTTTTTTTTTAAATTAAGCAACACATATTTCTGTCTAGCTTGTTTCCCTATATTTTTACACATCTTCACATTAATCTACGTGTGTATATATATATGTATATATCACACCATCACAGAACACATTCACACACGTAATAATTTATACTAACGTATATATACGTATATTATGTATATATATATATATATATATATATATAAATATATATAGATATATGCTTATGTGTGTGTATACACACATATACTATGTATTTACAAACAGATAGTTAGATTGATAGATATATACACAGACATAGGCATATGCATATATATATATATATATATATATATATATATATATATACAAATGTGTGTGTGTGTATGTATATGTGTGTGTGTGTGTACCAAAGTAGCTAGTTCTAAAATCTATGCACGGGAAGCAAGTAGTAAGTCTACTGAAATGTAACGGTTCAATACGAAACATTGTTACTACTCTTTTCAACCCCATAAGGACATCTCCTTCAGCTGGTTAACGACACACTATTTGTGTCCATTATATTACAAACGAGGGAGCAAACAGCTCCCAGCTCGCACTGACAGGAATCAATAAACCAGCTGGTTTCTGAGTATAACTCTTCGTCGGTATTGTTTATACTTGTCTGCTAGACATGTCAGGTGTTCGTCATAGTTCGACCTGGCGTTAAAAAGAGTAGCAACAGTGTTTCGTATGGAACAACCACGTTCAGTTGGTAACAACCGTTAGATTTCGGTAGAGTTTCTACTTGTATCTCGTATAGATCTTTTAGAACTAGCTACTTTGCTTGCTGTAAGATCAGCGGTTGTGCATCGCTTTTTATTTAGATATTGTAAACATTTCATTGTGGACTACAACGGTGATTGTGAGCCCATCTTCGAGGCAATGTTCGAGAATAGACGCTTTGCCTTCCCCTCACGAAAAAAAAAGTTAGCATTTTTGTTATTGGCTTTGTTGTTGCAGAAGCCAAATAAGCGTTGTCAAATCGTCACACGATTGCATTTATGGTATTCGGTAAGATCTCTAGGCACTCAATGGGCTTTTTAAATCAGGACTTGTGGGAGATTTCGTATGCAGAACCATGACTAATTTCCAGAGAACCTAACACATAATCGATGGCCACTCGTCGGTTCTCCAGTATCATCTCACGAACTTGCTAAATCTTCACGTCAGTCGAGTTGGTTGATGGGTGTCCTGCTCTTTCTTCGTGCTTCGTGCTTATCCCGCTATTCTTAAACTCTTGGATGCACTCATACAGTACACAGTAAAGTGATGTCCTCGTATTGTGTTGAAAAACCTGTGATTAATTTCAGCACTTGATACACTTTTAGACCAGAAAAACCGTATCAAAGATCTCTGTTCTTCCCCGGTGGTCATTACTAGCGGAGCGTTCATGTTCACTTAGTAACACAAGAATGGATATTGGAGCAACGCAGGTCAAACCTCGGTTACGCAACTGCAAGAAATCCATCATTAGCATGCGATCTTTGCAAGTTGTGTAGCCAATGTAAAGAAGGTGTTGGTGCAATTTCGGGTTGTTTTTGATCTTCCATCACACCTATGTGTGTGTGTGTATGTTTGTGTTTGTGTTTGTGTGTGTGTGTGTGTGTGTGTGTGAAAGAGAGAGAGAGAGCATGACTCTTTGTATGTGTGTGTAGGTTATTCGTACGACACTGCGGCCTTACTTCCAAACCATGTCGCTTTCTATTCGATCCCACTGCGAATCTACATTGACTAACGTATGGACATGGGACCTTTGCAGAAGACAGCAGTACAAATTCACACAATCCCCCCCCCCACAAAACATTAAGTTTCATGCGTCTGATGCCCTCATGTATACGACAGTATTTTCAAGCGAGTGCATGTAACCATAAAAGTTGTTATTTCACTCGAGAGAACGCCACAATAGCTACAACAAGAAACAACTCGATTATTTTAAATACTGAGCGAAGATATTGGAGATCGAAAACATTGAAATGAATCTTTAGTAAACGGCAGCTGATGCAGACAGCACACAAAAATAAACATATGTGTTTATTTGAATGGATATATATGTGTGCATATGTCTGTGTAGAGTGGACGCGTCTGAAAGGTCTAGAGACAAAGACTTTCCTCTCGGGGCAATCTCTCATCAATTTCTTCAAGTATCACCTGAAGAGGAAGGTGAGAGTAGAAAGGGAAGTCTTGTCTAGTGAATGCTTCATAAAAAGATGGGTGAATGTAGCAGGGATGGCACGTGTGAACGACGGAGCCATCTTGAGCATAACGCTATGAACTAGAAAAAAATCCAAGAAAAAAAAATAAAACCGAAAGGCAAAAGAGAGTCACTTACTGTTATAGTTTCTTCAATGAGAATATTGACCAAGGTTACCGTGATCTTTTCTGTAGGCTTTTCTTTCCACGGCCAAACCTAAACTGTCCTCCCCTCTTTTTACACGAGAACATTACTGTGTGATACACGATCCCTATTGATCGCCTATTTTTTTTCTTTCCCCCTCCCAAAAAGAAAAGCTCTACATTGTATTTGTCCCATCTTCGTTGAGCCCTGTGTGGCTAATAAAAGAAATATATCTATCTATCTATCTATCTATCTATCTATCTAACTAACTATATCGACATACATGTATGTGTATGTATATATTTATGTGTATATATATGCATTTGCACGCAAACACACACATGCGTACATGTATGTATATATATATATATATATATATATATATACATGCACGCATGTGTGTGTTTGCGTGCAAATGCATATATATAGTTATGTATATATATATATTGTTGTACTTGGGGATGGTCATATTGCCAGTTTAGCCAATAAAAACACACGCACTGTATATTTGGTGTTAATTTTTTTTTTTTCAGCTTTATATTACATTAATCTTAATCTTAATCTTATTTCGGCCAGAGTTCTTTCGTCACACTTCTGTGACCTCATCAGTGGTCCTTTGTTTCCTTCTTTCTTATGTGTGTCTCACCTTGCTAACTATCAGCCATTTTGTATTTTGTCATATATATATATATATATATATATATATATATACATGCAGGCATAAATAGACCATAATGAAGATCTACCAACGAAAAATAACCACATCTCTCGTGGAAGAACCATTACATCTGAAATGCAAATTACACGTTCAATTGTTGGTGATATGTATATTGCAAATCGACAAAATTTTCCATGACTTGCAACAATTATTTGGTGAAGGAACATATGATTATTTGAACACTTTATGCTGCGTTTTTTTTTTTACAAGTATATAACTCTAAAATGCAAGTCAACAGATCATACTAGCAATGCATAACAAAATCACAAATATAAAAAAGAACTAAACAGCCAAGTGTCAGTTGATATAAAACGTTATTATGTCATATTTGGAGAATCAAAAACGAAATTGTAGTTGATTGACAGAAGAAATGTAGTAACAATAAAATATAAACTATCTCTCGCTCGAAGAAATCTCAATAGTAGTATTATGAGATGTATAATATTTATTTATTATCACCATTGTATTTTAGATTAAATGAGCTATAATACTTCATGTTTTGTGTTTGTGTGTGCGTGGGTGTGTGTGTGTGTGTGTAGGTGAGCTGTCAGAATCGTTTGCACGCCGGGCAGAATGGTTTACACCACTTCGTCCGTCTTTGCGTTCTGGGTTCGAAATTTGACTTCGACTTTTGTTGAGTTTGCTTTACATGTTGTCGAGGTCGATAAAGTCAGTCCCTGTTGAACACTAGGGTCGATGTAGCAGACTTAGCATGCCACTTCCACAAGCCTGCTGGTCTTATGCTAAAATTTGAACCAATATATATCGTTTGATATGTATTCGAAATAAAACATGCGTATACACGCACATCGCACACACACACACACACACACACATCTATATGCGTACATCTGTGCTTTAAGATATATATATATATATATATGAGTTTTGTGTGTAAGTAAGTATGTACAATATATGAATATATATAAGAAATTATAAATCTCCATTCTTTTCACGTACGAATGTTAAAGAAATTATAAATTTACATTTATAAATTCATTTAGAATTCTTTGTATAAAACGAAAATTATCCAATTTACTATCAATAAATATTTAATATCATAATTTGTTATAGTTTTACAAATGATGTCACTAATAAAGAATCGCTCATAATTCTTCACCTCAAGCTGTTGGATTTAATCACATAATCAACTAGAATTTTAATTAGATGTTTAAAAAAACATCATATCATGAAATCGTAATCCATCATATGACAGTTATAGCATAAAGGTTTTCCTATAATTTAAACTCGAAATTTACGTCAAAAATATTTCGTACTCTTTGGTACCATTTACCTATGACAAAAATAAAAATTACTTTTATTCATTTCCTTTCTCTTTTCTTGTTCCATTTTTTGCACCAACCTCCTTCACATTTTTCCGGTTTTTTTTTTCTTTTTAATTATTTTCTTACTATCCAGCGTCCTTTTGTTTTAAAAATTACATATAACGCATAAACAGAGCCTAAACGATTGCTTTAAGATACAAGATGTATTTTATGAATACGCTTGTCCAAGTATCTCTTAGTAACTCTTTCAGTTGCGTGTTTAAAATACATGTATATATGTATGTGTGCGTGTGAATACAGAGATAAAAATTATTTTCCGGTCGCTGTTAGTTCTTTTGTTAACACGTAACCCAGTACAACCTGTAACACAGTCGGGCTGTCAGCGACTAATACGGCAAATCTACGAAACCTCCTATGTGAGTTGAGTGATTTTCGTTGGATACCCTGCAAGACGACAAAACAGAAACACCTCAAAGTAAAGATGAACTTAATCGAGTCAACGGTCAACCAACAGTTGGGTATTAGAGATCCTAGTCATTGCTTAATCATCTCTCTAGTAGCAGGAAATTCAGAATTAACGCCTGCTTCATTTCGAAGTAAGCATGTATGGGTGTAGAATAATTATCATAGCCTTATGATAATTATCAGTCCATTATTGCTGAAGATTTGGGTATGAGGCCCATGTCTGCCAAGGTTGTGCCAAAATTGTTTTCAGTTGATCAAAATGACACTTGGGTTTCACTTGCACAATATCTCCTTCATTGTGTTGAGAACAATGAAAAATGTTTCAGAAAATTTGCGTATGCCACTGAGCAGGTGTCACCAAGCTTTTAACAATATGTGATGCAGGTAAAAGCGGCGACCTGGCAAAATTGTAAGCAGGCCGGTATTTCGTCTCTCGTTACGTTCAAATTCCGCTGACGTCGACTTTGCCTTTCATCCTCGAGGTCAATTAAATAAGTACCAGTTACGCACTGGGGTCGATATAATCGACTTTCTCCGTTTGTCTGTCCTTGTATGTCCCCATCTGTGTGTAGCTCCTTGTGGGCAGTAAAGAAATAAGAAACGTTAGCACGTCTGGCAAAATGCTTAACGATATTTCATGTCTTTATATTCTGAGTTCAAATTCCGAGGTTGACTTTGCCTTTCATCCTTTCGAGGTCGATAAATTAAGTACCAGCTGCGTACTGAGGTCGATATAATCGACTGGCACCTTCCCCTAAAATTTCGGGCCTTGTGCCTGAGAGTAGAAAAGAATATGTGATGCAAATTCTCTGCTCAACTTTCTGTCATGGTCAATGCGACGAACACACCCTATGCACTTTACCTCCAAGCACCGCTGTAAACAGCGGATGTAAGCTAGAACGTTAATAATTAGTGCACATGCACAGCAGAGTTCAATATCAATCTATGCCCAGAGACTTCACTCTGCGTGCTTTAGCTTCGTTACTATGACAATAATCCGGGTACTTATTGATCAGGCCAGGTATGCTTAAAAGTACCAGTATTATATCGTCTCTACTTCAGACAAGTACTACCAATACCAGCTTTCAGACCACTATCATTAACATCATCGTTAAGGTGATAGTGATATCGTTAATGATGATAGTAGCAACACTCATTACCATCATCATCACCCTCGTCACTACGCAACCCCAATAATACCACCACCATCATCATTATCGTCAAGAACAACAGTATTCTGTATAACTCAACTGACAAACCAATATAGGATATATTATTCCAGCAGAGAAGCCCTTGAACACTACCAGTGAGCGATGCTACATTTCTCTGTCTTTCCTCTCACCTCTCCCCTTCTCCCGCCCTTCTCTCTTTTCTCCTTTTCACCATTTCTACTACTATGACGTGGCACTCTACTCTTCAGGTGAAAATGAAGAAATTTTGGTGTTTCAAGTACACAAGAACATCATCTGATATGAGATATTTCCTTGGAGCTGGCTGTAGAGTAGCGGTGGCTGGTGATGATATGGTTGGCTCTTTCTCATAATACTAAGCCTTCGGCCATATTCATTCCGTTGCTCTCCTCCAATGCTCTGACCTCCTATCACACGCTTCATTTTACAGGTTTATTTACTATCCAACAGACCATCCGACCGAACGATCAACATACCGAAGCATTGTTCACTCTTAATTTCTACACACGTTTTCTTCTTCTTCTTCTTCTTCTTCTTCTTCTTTTTCTTCTTCTTCTTCTTCTTCTTCTTCTTCTTCTTCTTCTTCTTCTTCTTCTTCTTCTACCTCCTCTTCTTCTTCTTCTTCTTCTTCTTCTTCTTCTTCCTCTTCTTCTTCTTCTTCTACCTCCTCCTCCTCTTCTTGTTCTTCTTCTTCTTCTTCTTTTTCTTCTTCTTTTTCTTCTTCTTGTTCTTCTTCTTGTTCTTCTTCATCTTCTTCTTCTTCTTCTTCTTCTTCTTCTTCTTCTTCTTCTTCTTCTACCCCCTCCTCTTCTTCTTCTTCTTCTTCTTCTTCTTCTTCCTCTTCTTCTACCTCCTCCTCTTATTCTTCTTATTCTTCTACTTCTTCTTCTTCTTTTTCTTCTTCTTCTTCTTCTTCTACCCCCTCCTCTCCTTCTTCTTCTTCTTCTTCTTCTTCTACCCCCTCCTCTTCTTCTTCTTCTTCTTCTTCTTCTTATTATTATTATTATACTTCTTCTTCTTCTTCTTCTACTTCGTCTTCTTCTTCTTCTTCTTCTTCGTCTTCTTCTTCTTCTTCTTCTTCTTCTTCTTCTTCTTCTTCTTCTTCTTCGTTTCTGTCTCTTCCTTCTTTCTCTTCTTTTTCCTCCTCCTCCTTCCTTCTCTTACTTCTACATCGTCATCTTCCTTCCGTTTCTTTTCCTTCTCCTGCTCGTCCACCTTTTACACCGTTTTTTTTCTTTCTCCGTCTCCATCTTCCTCTACATCCATTCCTACCTCTTGTCCATCTTCTGCGCAATCGCCCCCCCCCCGTCGACCACCACCCCTGACTGCAGGAGATATTTGTTTGTAAACCAGCAAGTGCTAGTACATTTGTATTAAAGTCAATAGACTTTTCCGTCACAATATCTAATATCAAATTCGATCTAATCCCACATTTGCAATATTCAATGCAATTTTTGTTGCTGCTGTTGTTATTGTAGTCGGCTTATTGTTTTTGTTATTGTTGCTATTGCTGTTATTATAACAGAAATTATTATTATTAGTATCATCATCATCATCATCATTATTATTATCATTATTATTATTATTATTATTATTATTATTATTATTAGTATTATTATTTTCATTATTATTATCTTTATTCTTATTTCTATTTTTATTATTTCTATTTCTATTATTACTACTGCTACTACAATTATTATCAATATTATTATTATTATTATTAGAATTACTACTACTACTACTGTTATTATTATTATTATTATGATGTTTGTTGTGATCAAGTTGATACCATGCTGGTTGTTAAATCTTGTTAAATGGAATTAATGACCCGAGGCTGATTAAGTAGGGTTTTGTTTGCGAACTTTGCCGAAATACACATAGAAGTATACATGTCTGCATGTGTATATGTGTTTGGAATAGAAATAGAAGAATGAGAAAAAGGGCCGGCGATGGGAACATGCTGACAAGGGGACTAGATGAGGAGAAAAGACATATGTTCAACATCTAAGGAAAACGAACCCTCTTAAAGGGCTCATTAACATCACACGATCGATAAATGAAAGGTTAAGTTTCATTTACACTGCGGCATGTAGAGAGGATGTGAGAGGATTGAAGCCGGTTGGTTAGACAGATCGATAGAATCACAGAAAGAACGTGTATTTACGAAGACACACATCGAGACATATATGTATACGCATGCGTTTAAACACACATACATATGTGTGTGTATGCATATATATATATATATATATATATACATATACATATACATATACATATATATATATACGCATATTTACGTATATACACGTACACACATACGTATAGACACACATGCACACGCAAACACATATAAATGCATATACACATGCACAAATAGAGGATTCAATGAACACACAGTGGAACTACTGGACATGAACAAATATATAATGCCTAAACACTGGACATACATTTACGTGCGGACAATACGAAGGTAATACGTCCAGACAAACGGGAATAAATTGATAGAAACTGAAATTGGATTTTTGTTATTCACTTGTTTTCAGAACACTTTAGCTGCCTCTATATTAATTGAGACTATATATATATATATATATAT
>NC_068993.1:47839938-47842352 GCF_001194135.2 Octopus bimaculoides
ATATATATATATATATATACATACATAAATACACATTTTACCTTACATATTACAACACGCACATATATGTATATACACATACATTTGTGTGTGCATTTTGTGTGTGTGTATATGAGTGTGTATGTGTGTGTGCGTGTGTGTTGTAATATGTGAGATAAAATGTAAGTGAACGTCTAAGACGAGTGAAAGACGTACTCTAAAATAAAGACATAATACATTTATGCTTATTTGTGTGACTGTGTGTGTAACTGCGTGTGTGTCTGTATCTGTGTGTGCATACACATGTTTGTGTGTTTGGGTTTGTGTGTGTGTGTGTATTTATGTGTATTTATGTGTATGTGTGTGTATGCCTCTGTATGTGTGTGTATGCCTCTGTGTGTGTGTGTGTGTGTGATTTATATCCTACTGCACCCAATAATTTTCCAGGACAGCTTTACGAGATGGCAATTGAACGTTCACCTTTTCTTTTCCTCCCTCATTTCTCAGAAAAATACATCAGACAAATCTATTAGTGTTGTTGTCTTTATTATTTGTTTTTCCTGATTTTTTTTTCTTTTTTTTTTTTGGTCGTGATGTTGGGAATTTAAGTGGAATTGTATATATATATATATATATATATATAAATAAATCACTAAAAATAACCACCAACCACCAACCACTGAACTAATCAATCTTTCACTCAAATATTGGATCGATTATTCAGTAAATCAATCAATAGATTGGTATACAATTAGCATTTTTCGACTTTACATAGAAGCACCACGGGCAAATGTCTTCTAGTAGAATATTAAGTCTATCAAAACCACGTGTCGATACCATTCGGCGGATCGATGTCTATTCTGGAGTAATTGACGTACATTGTGTACGATTTAACATCAATACCTGGTTCTTGAATTCCTATATACTAGTTTTATTTTTTGCAAGCCTGTGAATTAGGTTTTAGGTTTGTGGCAAAGTTGTTAATAGTTTTTATCAATTCTTAAATCTCAGTTTTGTGTCTGTTACACATTTTATTGACTTTACGTGAATAAACTATGAGTAAGTTAAGGACTCACTCCATGGAAACCCGGTAGCGGACCCAGCTCTTGCAATTATCAGATGCGCACTCTACTTATATGAAATATATGTTAAGATGCAGAAAATATTTACTAGTGTGTGATACGTGGGTTGTCACTATCACAGTTAATGTGGCAGCTCTAAAATATGAATGCAACAACGGTATTAGCATGAACTGCTCCAGGGATAAAGGAAACGTGCAAATTGATGGACCGAGTAATGAAAGTAATCGAGAGTTGAAACACATCTAATTAGGAAAGAAATTATCTGAGAATTTGCTGAAGTTTCGCGTTGTTTCAAGAAAGTGTACCAGTTTCTAATTTCATTTGTTTTGCCATAGGACACGTTCATATATTCAATAGGCTTACTAGAAATGGGATGGGATATAAGCAGGGTGTGATATGAAAATGAGGGGAAGGGCAATGATGTTACACAATCAATATTAAATATTTTAAATTTACACCAAGCAATTACATGATTAGAAAACTAAATACCAAACAGATATAATTACAAAGAAGATAAGGTATAATTTAAAGAGAAAAGAGAAATGTTATAATATAATGAGAAAACGTAAGAGTCAATAAATGCGAAATGTTATGCAGCGCCATCTCTTAACATTAACAAAAGTATTCACACACTGAAATATAAGTATACTTATTGTTACGTTATTTCAAACGACAAACATTTTATGTGCACATAACAATTTTGTGAGCAGTTTGCGTGTGAAATCGGTCCCACACACCTGATAATGAATAGAACGACACAGTTGATAATGAATATATATATGCGTTCAGATCTGAACTGCCATCAAATTTAACCAGTTTCTACTTTCGTGTACACATCATGATACTCCATATGCCTTTTCCTGAAATTTTTAGAAACTATTTCACTACTGATACGGTTTTCAAAAAATATTTAGCCGTCCACTATTTGTTACGTACACTATTTTTTACGTAAACCAGCAGCTTTGCTCGCCTATTGTTTAATGCCGGACAGAGGACAACTGCCTTCCCACCCGGCCACAAGGAGTCAGGTGGGCTCGACTCGACTGGTAACTTTATCCGACTTACACGTGACAAGAGCTGGCAGAGAATGCTCTACATATCAATAAGTATATATTGTTTCGGAAGCTAAATGTTATGGGCGGTCATAGAGTATAGCAGTATAAGCCACTCCAGTATAGGGAATCGGTTATACTGTTCAGCGCTTATAAGTGCGAAACTGATGGTCGCTCTATGACGGGCTATAACATTTAACTTTATGAATAATATATTGCGATTCTAATACTTTTGAATCTGCTCCTTCTGAAATACGAACTACTGAGGATAATATATACATATGTATATATATATATATAT
>NC_068993.1:47843374-47844749 GCF_001194135.2 Octopus bimaculoides
AGAGAGAGAGAGAGAGAGAGAGAGAGAGAGAGAGAGAGAGAGAGAAAGAGAGAGAGAGAAAACGATGCGTACTGTTAGTGTTCCATTTGATTTCCTATCAGTTCGTCAGTATATTACATAGTAGCCGTTATTTCAAGTGTTTTTTAAATTCAATTTAATACCATCGTTTATTTGTAATAAACTATATTGATATCCTATTATCCGAGGACAGACGGAAAATACAGACGGAAACTTTTTTAAATAATACACATGAGGGAAATAATAGCAGGACAAATGTGGATGTAAATAAATTAATAAGAAAATATATATATACTATTATCCATGGTACGTGTTATATTATTTATTTCAAGGAGACACATATATCTATATAAATATTAATGTCTACCCCCCCCCCACACACACACACACTCACATACAGGAGTACTTTTTGTAATTGGATGGTTAAAATGTTCACAGCTCAATCACATTGTATAGTGTTTTGCTTCATCTAAACTCTTTAAGCTATCTACACAGAAGTCTCTGAAAAAGTTCCTAAGTCCACCAAGTTACCCTCATGAAATGTAACAAGATGAGGTTTCTTTTTCGAGATACATCATTTGCGGACCACACACTTCTTCCAACGGCGTTGCAGTACTTGGCTCCGTTTGTTGAAGAAGCTGTCATCCCGTTGGTGAAAATAGTCATCAACAGCAGATATGACGTCATAGTCTCTGCAATACTGGTTCCCAGCTAAGAGAACCAGTAAATCTTTCAAAGGAAAGCACTGTACGAAATGAAGTTAAACATTTCTCGAAATACGTACAACTAAATGTAGATCTTTTAAGTCTGCGGCATGGCAGCAGTCGTTTCAGCTTCTACCGCGGCAGCACTTTCATTTAATTCTCGAAATAAAAAGAACACTCATACAACGGTTGACCATCAAGATAGATATACGAGTGGCCAGAATTATGATCTGGTCAGTACAATTTGTTTTTTATAGTAAGGTAGATTCTAGCGACGGCCGTTTGTTAAGGCTTGAAAATTTAAGCGAAAAACTAAGGCCTTGTCTATGAAAATGACGGAGAGCACACATGTTCACGTGCACGTGACCGCACACGCGCGTGCGTGCACGAGCACACACACACATATAAGATATCATATAAATGAGAACGGGACAAGAAATTATGCAATGAAGTGTATTGGATATTTTCTTGTTCCCTGGTGGTTTATATAATCTGTTATTACGCTCTGTACTCGACAAATGCTTTTTTCTAAATAATATGTATATTAATTTCTAAAGCCATTAGTATCGCTTGCCTAAGCGAATCATATATATATGCGTGTATGTGTGTGTGTGTGTGTGTGTGTGTGTGTGTAAAGGTGTGTGTATATACAT
>NC_068993.1:47844844-47845716 GCF_001194135.2 Octopus bimaculoides
ATATATATATATATATGCGCATATATATATATATATATGTATGTATCTATGTATGTATATGAATGCGCTCTCTCTCTCTCTCTCTCTCTCTCTCACACATACACACACACTCACACACACAAACACACGCAGACATACACGAAGGTCGGCTGAAAAGTCCATAGGCTGACCAAATATGGTTTATTTTGCCCACATTGTCTCCATTGCGGTTCACATATTTCTTTCATCGACGTTACAGTGTCTGTATTCCAATGTTGAACATCCTATTGGCCAAAAATCATCAACAGCAATTACGATGTCATAATCACTGCGATACCAGTTCACAGGCAAGTGTTTATTCATGTTGGGTAGAAATGATAGTGAGATGGGGCCCAATCAGGAGATTAGGGACCGTGCTCAACCACGTGCGCACTGGAGAAAGAAAATTGTAGAATATTTATGTTCAATGCTTCATTAAATTACATTTCTTCAACATCGATCTCTTACATGTATGTATGTATTTTTGTATGCATGTATGCTTGTATGTATGTATTATGTATGTAAGAATGTACGCATGTATGTGTGTATGTACGTACGTACTTACATAAGTGTGTATGTATGCATGCACATACATACATATGTGTGTATGCGTATATATATATATATATATATATGTATAATCATAAATATATAGGGATTGACAGTAACCTGCTTCTCCAACATACTGAGAATTCAGAAATAGCAGTCAAAGAACTACTGATTTCAAAACTACAAATTATTACTCTAGATTGATAGCGATATTTTTGATACACACAGAACAAAAAACAGTAGAGAAGAGTAAAAAAACACTTGCCTTTAGTTAATTTAGTACGATCGTTTCACAGTTAAGAGTA
>NC_068993.1:47846017-47847027 GCF_001194135.2 Octopus bimaculoides
TCTCTCTCCCTTCCTTCTCTATCTTCTATAATTCTCTCATTAGTCTGTTAACTAAGTTCCAATGACCTTCTCTAAGTGCTTTTAATACTGGTGGGTAAAGGTGAATAGATGAGCTGAGTGAAGGGGACATTCTGAAGTGTCCTGTCCAGGGTTCAAACATGGTCAGGATGGAGGAGGAAGATAAGAGTCTTTTTATTTTTTTTTTCATTTATACAAAAATATTTTTAAATAGAGATTGAAACCTCTACCTTCAAACAAGGTTGTTAGTTAAATTACTAAAACCTTTAATTATTAGGCCATCAAACCAACACCTGAAAAACAGATTAAAAATGAGATATTTAAATCTATTTTTATTATTGATTGAACACAATTATAGATTTAAGTTTCTCATTTTTGACAGCATAAATTGGTGGGACCTGGTAGACTGGTGGGTAAAGATTAATGTAGATGAGCCAGGTGATGGGGACATTCTGAACTGTCCTGTCCGGTGTTCAAGCCTGGTCAGGATGAGGAAAGAAGGTGAGAGTCTTTTTATTTTTCTTCGTTTTTACAAAAATAAAAAAATTAAAATGTCTAGATAGAGATTGAAACCTCTACCTTCATACAAGGTTATTAATTAAATTACTAACACCTTTGCCTATTAGGCCATCAGCCCAACCCCAGAAAAACAACTTAAAAATGAGATATTTAAATCTATTTTTATTATTGATTTGATGCTGTGGTAGATTTAATTATCTTATTTTCCACAGCAATTAACAGGGCACCCAATGTAAGTAAAGACACAGATAGATAAGCAGGACATCCTGCATAATCTGGTAGTGGATTCAAGCCAGACCAGAGTGTAAGATTTTTCATTTAAATACTTTTTTTTTTTTGGTTTAACAATGGTTTCAAAAAAAAAACTTTAATAAGTGGAGATTGAAACCTCTACCTTCATACAAGGTTATTAATTAAATTACTAACACCTTTGCCTATTAGGCCATCAGCCCAACCCCAGAAAAACAACTTAA